>NW_004797720.1:243619-256650 GCF_000002075.1 Aplysia californica | reverse complement strand
CTTCTTCTTCTTCTTCTTCTTCTTCTTCTTCTTCTTCTTCTTCTTCTTCTTCGTGGGTGGTTGGCGTGTGCTCTGGTGTGGTTTACTCCTTCTTTCCAATCCAAGCACCTATAGTCCTTATCTCTCCTCCTCCTCCTTTTTTATGTATGTAACTCTCTTGTAACGCATCTATTCTTCGACACTTATATGACCTTATTGTTGCAACACAGCATCAGCAAGTACTGTAAAACTCTTACTAAAACTTTTTTTTTTAAACTCTGCTTCCTGTTCCTTCACTGGAGCATAAATTTGATGAATTGATTAATTATGCGCACATTTATTGACCAACTTCACCAGATACTACTACTTCCGAGGTATTGACTGAGATGTAGGGCTGTACCCCGGTAGCAAACCCGCTCGTGCTCGCAAGCCCCTAGTTCAAGTCACAAGCCTCAAATCACTAGGTCAAATCATCAAATCAAATCACCAGCATGATATGATAAGTTGAGTCTAGCGCAAACAGTAACCTCCTTGGTCTAGTCTAAACTTCAAGTCCACAGTAACTAGCAATCCGCGAAGCCACTCGTGTCAGATCCCCTCATCATCCCCACCCTGCTTGCAATCCGCGAAGTCATTTACGTCAGAAAGAGAGAGAGGGGGAGAGTGAGAGATCCCGCCCACAGTGTCACTGCGCGGCGCAGCTCTGTAGTCTGCTCGATTAATCGAAGGCTTCGCAAAGCAGCGGACAGCCACACGTCTCAAATCCCGTCCGCAGCAACAAGCCCCACGATTCACACAGTACTGATTTGCCCGAGGCCTAGTGAATTGTCCCAGGACAAGCTCGAAACATGACCTGCTGACTTGTGCTGTCTCGATAGAGCGAGCGAGCGAGCGGCACGCCACAGGACCGCTCGATGGCGGCAAGACGGCTCGATGTGTTCAAACAGCAGTACCGCTCGCTGTGTGTACCGTGGAGGAGGGAGAGGCTGGGCTTGTTTTGGTGAAGAGAGAGAAGTTATTTTTAACTTCCCGCCGTTGATCAGCTAAGCTAGTGGATAAGTGAGAGGGAGCGTGGTATTGTAGTAACAGAGACCTAGGTTTCTGGTAGTAATAAGAATAAGTAGACTTGGATTAGCCTAGAATGGAAAACTCCAGGGGTCGTTGTGATTGGCTTTTGTATCGTATGTATGTAACCTATTTTGTAGATTGTTACACTCACACTGGCATAATACAGAACATTTAGGAGACGGGCTAGGCCTACTTCAACCCAATATCAGAACCAACCTGGGCTGAGAAGGAACAACGCCCCAGCAGAAAGACGGAGGTTCTCCGTAAAAATTTCTCCCCATACGGGAATCGAACAGGGGGTCTTTTTAGTGCGACGATGAAGCGCTTGGCTCGTGCACATTAAAAATAAACAGGCCTTAAGGGGGGGGGGGGCTACACCCTCAAAATCAAAATTCGGCTCAAAATAATGGAATTTGAGTTGTAGGCATTTTTAGCTTCCTCAGCCTCTCCTACAACTATTTCATGGCATAAGAACCCCCACAAACCGTATTTTTCCCCATACCGGTCATGTTTGTAACCGCCATTTCCTCATAAAGTCAGTATTTTATTTTTCTTTATCGGCCGTTTTCTCAAAATGCGACTTTTCTCTATACCTTTTTGAATAACTCCACCATTTTACCTCCAATCTTCATGAAATTTTCACAGAATGAAGACAAGAGGTAATATTAAAAATTTGTCTGTTGAATTTTTGATATATGGAATAGATTTTTGGTGGTGGTGTCTGGAGTGTGGATTTTCACGGATTTTTCGCAAACTTGAATGCTACCTCAGGAAAAAAATTCATTAAAAATTTTCTAATTCGATTAGGAAAAAAACAACAGACAAATTTTTAGATCTAATGTTTGTTAACACGCATGCAAAAAAACCCAATCAATTTCCATGCGGTATTCATTACGTAAGACATGTCAATGAAATCCAATATGGCGGCGTATCCATGGAAACGAAACTTTTGATTGCGGATTTTAAGACTCCTTACTATGCTTGTTATATGTGTGAAATTTGGTAAAATTCAGTCCAGCAATAAGCGAGATAGCCTCCAGGTGTAGCCCTTCCCCCCCCCCCCCCCCCCTTAACATCGTGAGAATAGCCGATCCAATATTAATTTTTAAGTGCATTGAATAGAACTTTTTGTTTTTTACAAACTATGTAAACAAACAAACGATCTTGCACTTTTGATGCAAGCCTCTCAACGCAAATAACCAGAGAATCTTTTGTAATATGTACTGAGCCCACAGCAACAAAGGTTCGCGGCGTCACGACACAGTACAGCAGGACTGTTCGCGAGTCACAACTCACCGGAAGTTCCCCCCGGTAGCAAGCAGGAGGCAAAACAAATCACAAGCCTGCTCGCAAGCCTCTAGCGCGAGCCGTCCGCTGCTTTGCAAGCCTTCGATTAACCGAGCAGAATCCAGCCCTACTGAGATGACTCCTCGCTCCTCCTTCTGTCCCAATAGGAAATAACAAAGGGGAAATGACTTTGAGAGGAACAGACTATGAAATGTACGGCGTGACATAGTGTTGAGGCACTGCGTCACCGATCTCGCGTAAATAACATGATGCGAAGAGGGGCCAGCTGACGAGTGAAATATCTCTCACTAGTCATCTCCGTTCGAACTAAGTCAGTTCGACTATTGTTTTTAGCTAAAAATCAAACTATTGAGGAAGGCACGGAACGAGATATTAGATATTGTATAGTAAGCTAGCCTATCTAAAAAAAGGTCACCAAAATGCACGGGAATGCGTTTTTCGCGTCCATTTTCATGCCGGCCGCGACGACAAAAATTTAGGGTGCTTCATAAAATGCCTTGGCGCTAAGCGGCTATAACTGCTATCGTCATGAAACAAAAAATGCAAGAACGAGCTTTGAATAAGCTTTCACCCGGTACCAAGCGCTTGTTGCTAAAGTTAGTTGTTGACCCAGAAATATCGGGAGTTTTGGAACCTATTTTTAGAATAAAAATCTCCAGGTCTGACCAATGATTGGTCGAAAGAACCCTGGACTACTCAAAAGTAGAACATGTCAAGGGAATCGTGTGCACTCTCCTACTCGAGAGCTCCATTCATCATAATTCGTGATTAGGCCTATCAAATAAGTCGGTACCTTTAGAATTGTTAGATCTATTCCTGAATAGACCCAATTTTTTTTAGATTAATGAGCCATGGGGAATTTGAACTTCGTTGCAGATCTAACGTGTGTCTCCTCCACCCTCTCCCCAATTGTCTTGGCCCTTGATTTGAAAATGGGCTCTGCCTGTGCGGGAGCTTCTGCCCAATTTTATATTTCTGGGGAAAAAATCATCGTTTTGAAACGAAAATGGGCTCTGCCCGGGCGGGAGCGTCTGCCCAATTATATATTTTTGAAAAAAAATTGTTTTGATATTCTTTCCAATTTAAAAAAAAGTAATTAGAATGGAGGAGTTTGTGTGTGTGTTTGTGTATCTGATCTGTCATTGTTGAATATTTACTTTATTAATGCCTCATCTTATGACAGATTTGATTGCAAAATGGATTCCTGACCCAAAAACAAATAAGAGGAGAGCTTTGGGGGGACTTTCTTGTTGTTCTATAGAAGTTAGAAATGATTGTGTTGAAATTAAGCTGAATAATTTCTTATTTTTTCTCTTATCTAACCTCATATCATTGTATTGCTTCATGTTATCACAGAAATGATAACATAAATGGATTCCTGGTCCAAAAGTACATTGGCATGAAAGTTTCAGACCATGATTTTGGGTGATTTTATTCTGAAAAGTGTTCAGGCCATGTGTACCGTGTTATGATTTTCTGTTTATAACGCAAAATTGGCAGATTTCCCATTTTTGTGGTTCCATAACTGATTAAAGTGAAGTGCCAGAACTCTGAAAAAAATTAGGCTATGTTCTGTAAGTTTCATTTCTTTTCAGCAATAACTTTCCACTTTATTGATGGCTGAAATCAGTCTTTTTAGCATTTTTGAATTAACATTATGCATCAAGGAATAATTTTTTTTCCAATTTTAAGTCTCTGTATTGGCTTTATTTAAACTCTGATTGCTTTCATCTTGGTATTTTGCATAGTTTTTACTGGCACCTATTGAAACAAATGATAATACACACTTTATGTACCTCAATAAATTTTCTGTGAACTCACAAAATCGCACTTTTTTAACGTTATTTTAAAGTTGCCAAAATTTACGACGTCCACAACTTTCAAACACTTGTCATTTTTAAAAATTTGTTGTCCGATTTCTATTATAATTCAAACACCAAAGTTCATGGTTTGCTTAGTTCTTTATGATGCAACAAACATAATATGTTTCGTAGCCTATCACACAAAAAGGCGTATTCCAGATTTTGGCAGTTTTGAGTTGTTACTACTAGTAGATAGCGCTGCTTCAGATCTATCTTCACACGAAACGGCGTATTCCTAGCTTTAAAATAACAGTACTAGGAGTTTAAAAAATCCCAAAGGGCGTACGCTAACGCTCAGCGCCGCCGAATCAGATGGAACACAGGCTTACGCCGTTTCGTGTGCACAAAAATTGATGCAAAGTTTGATCAATTCTATTCGCACGAAAGGACGCATACCTTGGATACGCCCCTTCGTGTGAGCGACAGGAACACCTTTGTCTTTTTTTTTCTGGCATAGGCCAAGGCCGTATAACGTAATATCATAATAATACTAGGCCCTCCTCTAAGGATGCAATAGGCCTGATACACAACACAGAGTACACGCACTGTGATATAGCGAATGAAGTGAAAATGAGGCGGGCCTTATTGTGTTGTTAGCCTACACTTGGTTACTGTTGCTTGCAGCTTACTGTCACACACAACGTGATCTGCTTGCCTGCTGACTAATGGAAACCATTAGAAAAAGCAAACTTGGGTTTGATCAATCTGATCCATATCAGATCTACTTTTGTCCAACGATACTTATCAATATTGGTCAGCTATGTATGTTTTTCCATTAGCGTATTATTCTACACTCTTTAACTACCCCCCCCCCCCCCCCAAGGACAGTGCTACTGACTGAAGTGGTAAAAACATCAGGACTTAGACTTTGTTATATTGATCCGAAGACATGTTTACTTGGTGAGCCAGGTAAGTAGCCCCTGATTCTTCATATTTTACACACACAGACACACACACACACACACACACACACACACACACACACACACACACACACATACACACACACATACACATTCACACACACACACACACACACACACACACACACACACACACACACACACACACACACACACACACACACACACACACACACACACACACACACACACACACACACACTGAAATTCAACTTAAATTGTTCTTTAGCTTGTACTCAGACTATCAGGGATAAATTTCTTGTGTTTTAGGCCCAGAACGGCATGTTCGCATTTCAATGAAAGTGACTCCGACTTTGGCAGATGACATTCCGTTAGCTAAACGTAGGAAATGTAGGCCTACAATGACAATTGCATTTCCTGATCAACACGAGGCTGAGAATGAAGACACGTCTCTTGGCCTGGGTGACTACGATGATTCGGACATGGACCCATCTTTCAAACCAAGCAAAAGTGAAGTCAAAAAATGAAAAACTGAAGTATTTGCAACATGCACTAGATGCTTAGCTCTCCTTTGCTATGATCATTTCCTAGAAGATCCAGATTCTTGTAGTCAACTTGGAAAGACAGGGCAATCAACAAACTCTGAATCCATAGCGCAAAATGATTTTGAGACCGATGAGACCCAGAGTAGCAATCAACGGCTACCAGAATCATTTAAAGTTGAAGGGTCAGCCCGCCAAGCGTCACCAAATAAACGGAACGGAATCAACACGAAGAACGATGCAAAAAGAAAGCGACTCTGTGGAGAAGAGTACATGAGCGCCGACACGAAAAAGGCTGTTCCAGCACGAATGATGAGAAAGGGCTGCGTTGGAATGGAATGTACGAGAGCTGGCCGTCAGTGTTCTGGAATCTCAGGAATGGATAGGAAGGAGATATTAAAATTCCAGGACTTTTATAAACTGGCTGACCTGCAGAAGCAGCGAGAGTTCGTTGCGTGGCATATTGAGACGACAGAGCTCCAGGACCGAAACCAAACTCTCGACGCAGCAAAACGCATGTCAGTGGAAAGCGCTTGAAAGTGCGTAGGAACACATTCCTTGCAACCTAGGGTATTTCAGAGAAATGTGCCCGAGTTGTTTTGTCAAAGATTACGGAGACCGGCATTGAGGAAGAAGACAAGCGAGGGGGCAGGCAATCGGAGCAGATGAAGACAAGAGAAGAACAAAACAGGGAGATAACCAGTCAACACATTGACAGATTTCCACGAGTGGAATCGCACTACTGTAGGGCCTCTTCCAGCAAAGAATATCTCAACCCAGACCTCACATTGTCCCAAATGTACGACATGTTCTTTTTAAAAAATTCCTGCTATGACATCCCAAGTTTTCGCACATTCAGACAAGTGTTCAAGACGAAAAACCAGGCCTTTCATAGTCCTAAAAAGGACCAATTCTCACTCTGCAACTCTTTCCGAAAAGGGGACGAAGCACAGAAAAATGAACTCTGGGAAATTTACAACAGGCACGATGCAGAAAAACAAAAGGTGCGACAACTTAAGGAGGATTGCAAAAAGATGGTTCAAGCTGACAACAGCATTCTAGCTGAGAACTTTGATCTCCAGCAGGTCGTATACTTGCCAATTTCACATGAAGATGCTTTGTTTTACAAGAGGAGACTTTCCAGACAGACAGACAGACAGACAGACAGACAGACAGACAGACAGACAGACAGACAGACAGACAGACAGACAGACAGACAGGTATGGGGAGGAGAAGAGAAAGAACGGAATTTGGCGGGTGAATAGGGGGGTGAGGAGTGTTGTCTTGGATAAATGTTATCCTCTACTGGTCAGTCTGAAGACTGAAATTAATTGTGTGGACACTCAAACACAGGGTGTATACATGAGCTTGTGACGTGATTTTGGACGAAAAATTGAACAATCACACGAAAGGGCGTATGCCAACAGATGGCACATTTTCGCAGTGAAATTATAAAAAAAAATGTGCAAAACTAATCTTGCTCATTGTTTGATATCTTATCATGCCCACAATATCGAAATATCCTGATGGTAGGATGCAATTTACTAAAATGACTAGAGAAAAGGATGAAGCAACCAAAGTCTGAAAATCTTTAAATCGCTCTCCTGAAAAGTAAGAAAACAGGGATACGCCCTTTGGTGTGATAGGCGACGGTTTGATCAAAGCACTTTGAAATTTGGGTTCGTGGTACCTAATTTTAGCAGCACTTGTGCAATTGTACTCAGCTTTGGGCTCGAACCCGTTGCCCAAAACTTCAGAACCTGAAGCTAGCATTGGTTAAAACATGCACAGCAAGAAGCAAAGGGCGCACGCCCATCATGCCCATACAAGCTTTTGTAGCGTTGTTTGAGGCTTGGGGTGAGAACTTGCAGTTGTCACTGAAGAGGTTAAAACAAAAGGCAATTGCTCTGCTTGCTCTTTGTGCTATGTGCAGACCTTCGGATATCAATTTTACACGTAGAGACATACAGTACAATGAAGATGGGTCAGCAACTCTTATGGGTTTTTTGGGGATAAAAAAAGACAAGGATCGAACTGGTTTTGAAGTGCTCATACGCCCTGCACTGAATCCACTCGTTGACCCATAGCGTGCATCATAAGTTACATGAGTAGAACACAGGACATGACACAGGGGGACGGGCCCTTGTTTCTGTCGTTACAGGGGGACGGGCCCTTGTTTCTGTCGTTACAGGGGGACGGGCCCTTGTTTCTGTCGTTACAGGGGGACGGGCCCTTGTTTCTGTCGTTACGCCCACCTCACCGCGCACTGAGCGCGACTACAATAGGCAAAGTAATGAAGGAAACCATAGAGGAGGCTGGGCTAGATGGCAGGTTCACACCCCGCTCGTTTCAGCCTGCAGGGGCGACCGCTGCGGTGCGCAGGGGTAATGAATGACCCAGAGATCACACGTCAAATAGGCAGGTGGAAAACTCAAGAGGTTTTCTATGACAGATATGTGTACCCATTCCCCTATGAAACCTTTACTGACAATATATTATCAGATGATGTTTTATGTTGACCATATGACTTACAAACATAGCATGGACATGTTAATTTGGTCCAATGGTCTGAACTAGCAATGTTCTATTTGGACTTGTCTACCAGCGTTAATATCTGAATTATGGGCTCGTTTTATGCTTCATTTTTTTTTTCAAATGTCTATATCCTAACTGTAGAAAACAGTATTTGGTTGGTTCTGCATGTCTGCGATACTGTCATACAAATAATATTCTTTGGCTGAAACTTTTGTGTTATTGTTATGTACTGTTTGCTCGGATACGCTCACAGCGCAGAGCGGAGCAGTGTATCTCTCTATTTAGGCATATTATTGTTTATTCCAAATTTTTGCTACAATAAATTTGTCTTTGTCAATTGACTTTGACATCAGCATGACTTAGATTTATGTATAAATTGTTGTCAGCTGATGTCATGATTAATTGAGTAATCGACTACGCATCCTCATGAGGATGTGTAGATTTATCGTTCTCGCTTTGTGCACATCAAGAATAGGTTGTTGTGATTGAGAGGTATACCTTCTGGCGCGGTTCGTCCATAGAGCTCGGTCGTGCAGTGCCGCCCAAATTTTTTTGAATTTTCTATTACGTAAAACACCCGGAATAATATCATCTTAAAAAGCCAGAAACAAACAATAGCCAAATATTATATCAAAACAAGGTCCTCTCTGGCACCATAACTGTCATTTTCTGTCTATAGCGCCGTAAAACAGCAACTATGCCATGCCAAAGTCCACGCGCTTTAGCTAAACATAATAGGATATTCAACAGTGTAACCTGACCTATAAATCGCTCTTGGGGATAACCCAACGGTGACAACACTCGTAACGAGTTTGGCGATACCTTAATATTAATAAGACGGCACATCTCAAATGTGCTCCTGCCGAAAAGTGGCGAAACATAGCCTACAGTAGACAGTCTAAAAATAAACGCGATAGACCGCACGCTTTTCTTTGCCAATATTAGGTGAGCCCCGGAGCAATCCAGCGGAGTGCTCAAGTGAATTGTGATAGGATCATTGTCTGTCTTGCCACTAGGCCTAGGCCTATTTTAAATGGCTCTGTGACCGTGAACTCGAGGGAGGTGAACGTGAACGTCCTATGAGTTGTGCCTTTGAATGGTTCTGTAGTGGAGTAGTGAACGTTACTTTAGTGTTCAGTTCCAATACAGGACGAACGAAATTGATGTTTTGTTTTGTTTTTGTAAAGTGTTTTACGGCGCTCGCAACTGCATAAGGTTATATGAGCGAGCGGGACACACCTAATATTTTCAGTTGGTAGGAAATTTTGAATTCGGGTGGCGGCCGAAGCCTACTCTTATCGATTTTAGACTGCCAAGGGATCTTTAACGTGCGCAACTTGCACACGGGCCCTCCGAGATTTTTCGCCCTTGTCCGAGAAGGCTAGGTGTAGATCTTTCCTACCAGAAGATCAGGGGTGTGGCAGAAAGACAGCAGTAAGGAGGAGCCAAGGAGTAGCAGTAGAAAGGCTGCAGAAAGAGTCAGGAGCCCAAGGGGGGGGGGGGCAAAGGAGGTGAGGGGGGGGGCAGAAAGTGGAAATGAAAGCAGACAATAGAACATTGCTAGAGGGCAGGAAAGAAGGTGAAAGGAGACAATTTTAGAGAAGAATATTTTTCGGTCGCTACCCGGTTTTGAACCCTGGACCTTTGAATGAGAGGCCAACACCTTTACCTCTAGGCCACGAGAGCCCCCTAAATTGATGTTTATCTAACAAACAGATTTAGTACTAGAAATCAAAGCGACAAGTAAAAAGGGTGAAAATAAAAGCACGAGGTCCTCCCTCACCAACCCAAAGATCCTAAAATTATACACCGTCTCTTTTACTATGCCCTTGACTATCTTCAGCGTGCAATAGCTTAATTGTGCACGTCCACTTTTTAGCCCCACGAGCCGCCCCTGTATACCTTGTATCATTTTGTATTATGTACATGATGGTCTTGATGATTCCTGCCTGCTAGAAGCACTTGGGAGAATAGTCATATTGTTTATCCCAAATTTTTGCTTCAATAAATGTGTCTTTGGCAATTGATTTTGACATCAGCATGATGTGCATAAACGTGCATAAAGCACATCACATTTTGCACCGATTATGTGCTTCAACTTTAGTAGGAGATCGCGATTCTCTAAATCTGCTGTGTTAATATTATCAGATAGTTGCAATGTTTTAGTTTGAACTCTGTTTTGAAGGTTTGGACTGGAAAGAGAACTATTTTGACCTTTTCCAACCTCTATCGACAATTTTCTCAAAATGCTATTTCCACACACCTCATCCCATTTTGCTGCTCTTGGTCTTATTCGATTTTATTGTATGCTTCACAGAATGTTAACGACACGTAGTTCTAAATTTTGTCGTAAGGAATTTGTTACTGTATTGTAGTTTTTGTTAAATAGCATATGAAAGTTTGATTTCTCCGGGGGGGAGGGGGGGTGTTCACGGTTATGCCATAACCCAACTTTTGATTGCCACAGAATGAAAATTAAAGCATAGGCCTACCATATATTCCTCAAGATCATTTTTAGATTTGTACTCTTTCTACGTACATGCCAAATTAAAAGTGTATTTGTATTTTAACAAATGAATAAAACGGGATCAAAACAGATCAACAAAATCCAATATGGCCGCCAATACAGAATTGAAATGTGGGTAGTTGACGGCTGTTCCGGTGTGATTTGCTCTTTCTTTTCTATCAAACATAATAATATCGCACTATCTCTTCTCAATATTTGTGTTATATATATATATATATATATATATAGATAGATATATAGATATATAGATAGATAGATAGATAGATAGATAGATAGATAGATATATATGTATGTATGTATGTGAAAAATCTAGTTGCACTTCTAATTGTCGGGCACTTGTGACCTTCTTGTGCTGCAAGTGCCGTAAAACGAACACAAAACTAACCAGACTAAATGGCAACCTTATTATCCCCAAAAGTGACTGCCGAGTGTGTGTTTAAAAAAAGAAAAAAAACTCTGGGCGGAGGTTCGAGACCGTGCGTGTTGCTCGGCTAGCGTCCATTGCAGTGGCGGTGGGTGGACCAAGATTTGGGTGGGACTTAGGTTTCTTCCACTTCTCTACCACCAAAAAGCAAGCAAAAAGAACAAAACAGTGATGATTTTGCTATACTCACGGCGAGCCATGGCATTTTGAGAACCATTCAAACGAGAGGAGTCACCTTTGTCTTCCATCTCCTTGTTCTTAGTTAAATTAAACTCTTCTGGATGGTGGGGACGAAGCCGTTTCACCTCCAAATTTCTCTAATTAGTTTTTATCTGAAGAAAAAGTTGGCTCAAAAGTGGTTTGATGTAATTAATAACTGTTAAATCTCAGAGGCACAAACACACAGCACTCCAAACACATACCGTCTATGAGGTGGATTGGGTCGTGTTGTTGCGGAAAATAGAACGCGCCTAACAAAGGCCCAATGGGCGCATAGGTATCTGTGTCACTGGGGGAAAGTGTGTCGTAAACTTTCACCCCATTGCCAGGGCTGGGAGAACGTGAGCCCTCTGTGCAGTGTTATTTTTCAAAAAGTCTTCTACCTTTTTACAAGAAGAGTTTCATTAAAGACGGGCGTGGGAACCGGCTTATTCTTTCTGAGCCCTAACGTCATTTGATTGGCTGTTAGGTTACTATAGTTGTAAGCGGTGACAACAATGATTGGATAAACGGGCAAGCCGCCAAGCTGATAACTGTGTGTTCATTGTGTGCGATCATAACGGTTTCAACTGCTTATTTCGTTATTTAAGAAACGTTCATTAACTAAGGGATAGAGTTGGGGTGGGGACGGCGTGAGGGTGAGGGGCTCAAGCCCGTAAGCCCATCACTACCCACCGCCACTGGTCCATTGACTCGTGCGTGTGTGTCTCTGCTTTAGACCACGTTAGTGGTTTGTTGGTGGGTGCTCTGGTATTGTCTGCTCCTAGCAAACATCTGTCGGCCTTATCGCTCCATCTTCTTTTTGTGTTTGTTACTCTCTTGTAATACAGCTTATCTTCAGCACTTGTATGACCTTATTGTGTTGCAAGTGCTTTAGAACGCTTTCTAAAACTGAAGACCACTACAGTATGGGAGTATGGTTGGGAGTTGGGATTGGGGGGAGGGGGGTATAAATGTTTATTTTCAGAAAATTCCAGTAAATGTGAATACTTGCAAATTTGTCAGAACATTTATCAATATGCTTCTTTATTATGTTTACTTTAATGTGGCGTGGTCTTTGCAGGGATTTGGACGGGTCAGCCACGGGTCACGTGGGCAGCACAGTGGTTAAGACCTTGCCGATGACTACCACTGACGCCTGCCTGGTCAAGGATAGCTGGATGCTCAGTGTGTGTCCTCACAAATATGGCAGAGTGAGTGGTGGTTTGCGTGTGTGTAGAATGTGCATGTTTGTGTGTTTGAAGTGGAGACGGACTTAATGTGTAAGACAAAAGAGAATGTTTGTGGTTTCGGGTTGTTGTTTTTCGGAAAGGGGGGCGGGGTGTGTGTGTGTGTGTGTGTGTGTGTGTGTGTGTGTGTGTGAGTGTATGTGTAGCGGGGGACGGGGGGTATGTATAATAATGTATGTGAGTTTGTTTTTTAAATTAATTTTTTTTTAGGTACTGCGAAAGAAAAAGGAAAACTGAGTTTGGTAAGAAGAAAGAAAATCACGAATGCCTCACAGACTTATTATCAGAAACAAAAACATATTATACATAACATTGTGCACATACACAAAGCGTTATAGAGATGAACGATTATACGATAGACGAGACAAGGGCTGACAAATAGATAGATAAATAGATAGATAGATAGATAGATAGATAGATAGATAGATAGATAGATAGATAGATAGATAGATAG
>NW_004797720.1:240715-243519 GCF_000002075.1 Aplysia californica | reverse complement strand
GTGTGTGTGTGTGTGTGTGTTTGTGTGTGTGTGTTTGTTTGTTTTGTTTTGTTTTGTATTGTTTCTTTTTTGGGGAGGGGGGGGGGGGGTCACGACATAGAAGAGGTAAATTGCCCAAGTACTACAACTCCCCCTACCCCTTCAGGTCTTGACTTCCTAGAAGATGCTACAAAGGAAAGACTTTGCCAATACAGTCCGAGTCAAGAAATCTCCCAGATAATTATAATAATAGTAATACATGTAATAACGTTAACAATAACAATAATAATGATAATAAAAATGATAGATCTAATAATAATAATTATAATAATGATGATAATAATAATAGTAATAATAATAATAATAATAATAATGATAATAATAATAATAATAATATTAATATTTATAAAAATAATAATTACAAAAAAATAACATTTGTAAAGCGCAAAGTCCAGCTCCCCAGCAAGCTCAATGCGCTTCACAATCTATATAATAATAATAATAATAATAATAATAATAATAATAATAATAATAATAATAATAATAATAAATAGCATTTGTATAGCGCAAATCCCTGCTCAACAGCAGGCTCTATGCGCTTTACACTATATTATTACCCCAGCAGACCATAGAACACTCCGAAACATTCTCAGCTTCCCGGGAAGCATACAGTGCAAGCAGCTGATTAAGCGCTCAAACACTAACAAACTGACAAGATCTTTCGCTGTCTATAGCCGGGTACCCATTCCCACCTGGGTGAAGTGAGGAAAATTTGTGTAAAGTGCCTCTCCCAAGGACACAGACCTGATGGCATTCTGAAACAATCTCAACGTCCTGGGAAGCATACAGTTAAAGCTGCCATTTTTTCTAGGCTCAAAAACACTAACATACTGACAAGAACTTTCGCTGTCTATGGCCAGGTACCCGTTCCCACTTAGGTGAAATGACGAAAATTCGTATAAAGGGCCTTTCCCAAGAACACAACGTCGAGCCTCAGAGGTTAACCACTAGACTACCGATGCCACTGAATTTTTCAAGGCAGGGATTTTTTAAAATATGTGAGACAGTGTGGTGGATTCAAGCGTTCGAAAGTAACCGCAATATTTCCGCCGAGTTGGCAATTCTTATCGGATTTTTGTTGGTGTTTCTTGGCAACTCCTTTTATATCTATACCGTGTTGTTGAAGTTCTGTCAAACCCACTTTAAAAGTACAATAACCCATTTACTATTTTATTCAACATAGCAATGAGAAATTTGGTATACAAGACCTTTTTTCATTTTCTGCCAACATGACATGAAAAAAATTCGTCAATGTTATTCCTTATTCAAGGGCGATAATTTTATACACACTGACCCTGACAAAATCCAGATCAAAGTTTGCTCAGTATTGTGTTTGGCCTCTTCCAGCTTGATTTACCGATACAAAATTGACTGAATTAATGTCCTAATGCAGTGGCGGCTCGTGGTTTATAGAACTGACCGACGGTCATTCACGTCGACTATTTTTCCCTCCCCCACCCCCTTCCTTCACAACACACACACACACACACACACACACACACACACACACACACACACACATACACACACGCACGCGCACGCGCACACACACACACATACATCTCTCTCTCTCTCTCTCTCTCTCTCTCTCTCTCTCTCTCTCTCTCTCTCTCTCTTTTTTTTTCTTTATACCCCTACTTTCGCCATCCCCACCCCCTCTCCCACTCACTCACCACAGTAAGCATTGTAATATAATGTGAAAGAGCTCAAATATGCGGTAGCGTCAAGAAACAATATTATGAATAATGTAAGATGGAAGTTACTGAGATTAATAGAAACTCACTCGATCGGCACAGAAAAAGAAACACTACTTGAGTCTATGCTAGAAAACAAACTGAAAGTGAGAAGCAATAAACCGCTGGTCCTGGCCTCCAGTACAGTACTTTACTCGTACTTTGTACACCCCCACACAAAATATCGACGTGCACTGGACCCGTTAAGTATATGTAATAAGAACTGTCCTGTATGATGGCAAAAAAAAGCAATTGCTACTGTACCAGTGACGCTGTCCCAAGCAGATCAAGTCTACAATCAGATGCTATACAAAGCTGGACAAAGTTAGCACACAAGTTTCCGATCTTTATATAATTAAATGTACTTCATCGCACTTCTCAGTTCTCAGACTTGAACACTGAACACTGTGTTGTAACAAAGTGGGGAAGTGTGTCAATTGCTAATTATAGAACTTGGTGTCTAGCTAGGGTGAGTGTTGAAAAGTTGAGGGAAGGGAGGGGCTTTTCGCGCCGAGTGCATATCGCTCCTCGTTAAAATTCTCCTTATATCTTCACTAGACGATTCCTTCTTTCGCCGGCCAGACTCCTAAGGGCCAGGTAATTTATTAGTGGGGAGAAAACGACGAGTAAATGCCAAACAGGAAATATAGATGGTTAAAAAGTCAATAAACAAAAAAGATTAGTGCCATGCTGGCAATAAATGTTCTGGTAGTAGTTACAGAAAGGCAGAATAATAAATACATGTTTTGCTGATAAAATAATACATGTGTCTATGCTGCTCAAGACAGTCTCATTTTTAATTTTGTAAGCTACAAAGAGGCCAATCTGGCAATTAAGGGATGTACTCTTCGCCCTTGAGGGCTGACGATGGATTTGTCCATGGGACTGACGTCATCGCTAGGGCTAAGACAAGCCCGCCGTGTGTTTGGCCTCGTACGTAGTACGAAGTTCCGCGACGTGACGGTTTGACGGGAGACGATTTAAAGTTACGAGCCGGCGCGATAACAAACGTGAAGGAATGAGGTTATGACG
>NW_004797720.1:235630-240615 GCF_000002075.1 Aplysia californica | reverse complement strand
GACAAAACAGCAGTGAATCCCACTTGTCTATTTGAGCGCCTTCAAATCGGCAAGGTGTTTTTGAATGTTGATACATGTTTGTTTGGATTTACTTAAAACTGAATGAAGATCGTCATCAGCAATAAACCTCTAGTCAACAGTTCAGCTGACAAAAATCTGACCGGCACCGCCGGTCTTGCCCAGTTAACAAACCGCCCCTGTGACCTTATGGTTGCCTGAGGAATCCCCTGCCATCCCTTGTGAAGTGCACCCTTCAGTTCCTGACAAGTTTGTACAGAGTGCAGCCTGTTTCTAATTCTCCAGTCAAGGTCATCGTACAGATGTTCTGTTGGGTTAAGGCTTGTTGATTTTACTGGCCAGTCCAGAACAAAGATTTGATGAGTTTGGAAGGAGTTTTGGCTAATCATGGCCACATGGGGTAAGGCGTTGTCTTGTTAGCACATTCCATCAATCATGCCATATTAGGCAGTCAACGTGAAGATAAATTTCGTAACGATACCGTCGTCCTTTGATGTTGCTTTGAAAAGTGACCAAATATGTAAGGTAAAGAACAGAGAATTCACCCCCACACCATCACATTTCAGGGGTCACTTTGGGGGCGTTGCCTTTGGGAAATCTCTACCCTCTTCTTTTAAACACTTTTTCTCTTCCATCAATGCGACGAATTAAAAGCCAGAGCCATTGCTGAATGGAACACTTTACCAATGTCCTCAGTTCCATCGACGATGTTGTTGTGCCCAAGTTTGGCGATTTGTTCGATGAAACAGGGTTAGAATGGCTCCACATAAGGGGCAATAATCACGTAATCCACGATCATATAATAAATGTTTAATAATGGCATTTTAAGACAGTCCGGTGACAATAACCCATTTCTGATGTTGAGTTGTCGGCCTTGGTTGGACACATCTAGGCTAGTCTTGGACAGTTCTAGTGATGTCAAAACATTTGTTCAAGCGTTAGATAGTCCGACTGCACACATTTACGTGTCTTGCAACAGAAGAAAAAGCAAATGAAGAATGTATCAAACACACAGCGCGTTCATTTTTTGCATTTGTCCGTTTTGTTATTTTGAAAACAGGTCAACAAGTTTTAACGACCCAACTTTTAAAAAATCGCAGAATTTTGATAATATCATAGTTTGTGAGGTGTGTTTACACATTGTCTTTGTGATTTAACGCGATTTCTGTGAGTAGGATGAGTTGATTTGTACCTACACCGTGCAAAATCAACATTTTGCTCTTGTACTACTTCCAGTTAATGATTTCTTTCGTCTGCTCATGCACGTGGAGTCTGATAAGTCACAAACGTTATACTTTTTCATTTTTGCTGCAATTTTTACGCTGTGGCGAAAATCATCGTAGTATAATGGGTGAGACAGAACTTTTGCAACTCGGTATATTTAAAAGCACATTTAAGTGTGGATTATTTTTTTAATTGTATATTAAGGGTACTTACATTTTACACTTTTCAGTTTTTGAGAACTCCCCAGCTTTGAATAATCACCATCTTTGGCGGCCATTTTTTTCTGCTTTTAGCTCTGAAACCAGGCGACCCCACCTCCTTCAATTGCAAATATGTCGACTTTTTTAAAGATAAATGGGTACTTGTTTCATCGAAAGCAAGTTGAATGAACACAATAACTCCTCATTGCCAAAAATTGACGCGCACTTAATTTTACCGCGTCGTGACGCATTAAAATTTGACTGAGTGGCGGGGCCTAACGGACTCCAGTACTCTTCTCCTATTTCATTTTCAATCACGACTACCCCTTCCTCCTCCCCTGTGACCACCACCATCAGATCACGCTGCACACGTACGACCGCTCCTACCGCACGTCCACCAAGCCCATCATGACTCGTGACGACCGGCCTCAGGGGGGCTTGCTGCTCGACTGGGAGACGGTGGCCAGTTACCCTGTGATCGTGGGCGAGACAGGCTACAGCTACATCCTGCACTTTGAGACCGGCGTCCCAGACAAATTCCACCTGGCTGCCACGGCTATTGATAGGTACAAGATGTTCATTTATGTGTTCATTTGTTTGTTGTTGTTGTTGTTGTTGTTGTTGTTGTTGTTGTTGTTGTTGTTGTTGTTGTGTGTGTGTGTGTATATGTGGTAGACTATCCGTTCGAAATATATTTAGAGCCCCGAAGAGCGTGCTCTTTGCAAGGGCCACCGCCTCCCTTGTGTAGCAGGTGAGGCAGTCCAACCTCCCTGAATCCTCCCCGAAGAGATGCCTCCTCAGGACGCTTGTTAATGTTGTTGTTGTTGGTTTTGGGTGGGTTTTTTTAAGTATAAATCGATAATAATAATTAATACTTTACATTTTTGTAACTCATATCAACAGTGGGATTACGCCAGGGTTGCTGATCTCCCCCACTCTTTTCAACATTTTCTTGGAGAGGATCATGACAGATTCACTTGAATATCACGAGGGCGCAATCAGTATTGGTTTCAGAACGATTACTAACTTACGTTTTGCAGATGACATAGACGGACTTGCGGGACAAGAGCAAGAACTAGTAAGCTTAGTAGACCGTTTTGAAAAGACCTCCACAGCCTACAGCATGAAAATCAGTGCTGAAAAGACCAAACTGATGTCTAACAACAACAAGAACATCACAGTAGACATTCAGGTCAACAACCAAAGGCTGGAGACCGTATGCAGCTTCAAATACCTGGGTGCAGTAGTGTCAGACGAAGGATCAAAACCAGAAATAATCTCCAGAATAGGACAAACATCATCAACAATGACCAAGTTGAAAACCATCTGGAACGACAGAAATATCACCATTAGATCAAAGATCAGTCTGATGTGTTCCCTGGTCATGTCAGTATTTTGTATGCGTGTGAAACCTGGACCTTGAATGCAGACCTTGAAAGAAGGATCAAAGCTGTGGAGATAAGATGCTTCCGAAAAACCCTTGGTATCTCATACAATGTACAAACATCACTCCACAAATGATGAAGTCAAACAATGAATCAAAAATGAAATCGGACCACATGCTGACCTTCTTACGCTGGTCAGGAAACACAAACTGCAATGGTATGGACACATCGCCCGTTCATCCGGCCTTACCAAGATGATCCTGCAAGGCAGCGTCAAGGGAAAAAGGAGCAAAGACAGACCGAAGAAAGTTGGGAGGACAACCTCAAGGAATGGACAGACCTGGAACTCAGAGACACGCTCAGTAAAGCTGAAGAAAGGAAGGAGTGGAAGAAGCTGGTGGCCAAATCTTCAAAAGCGCCCCGACGGACATCCGGTCTACGGGATAGACATAACACATATCCACGATCTACAGCATGCTCGTCACACCATTGAAATCAAAGACATCGGCAATTTTCAACCATTGTGGCAATTTTCATTGGTTTTGTTTTGTTTTGTTGTTTTTGTTTGTTTTGTTTTGTTTCTTTCGAGCTCAGCACCTTCTATGTCCATTTAATAACACATTTTTGTGGAAAAACGTTGATCAATGCCCCCTCCCCCGAAAAAAATGAAAATGTCATTTCACCGTTTCCAAGGACACTCAAGCATTGAAAATAATCAAACTTTAGCAGCCATTTTCTCGCTGTTTTTTTTTTAATCTCCGACACCAGGCAACCCCCACGTTTTTCAACCGCAAATATGTGGACTTCTTTTTAAGACAGATTGGTATTTTTTCATCTAAAGCAAGACAAACAAACAAGCTCCAAAACTACATCAATAGCGTCATTTGGTAAAAAAATTGACTAGCGCCTGATTCAACCCCGTCAAGACACAATATTCGATTTTCTAGATTGTGATTTGATACGCTTGATGAAATCAACCAATCAAAGGACCTCAATGCAAAACGACTTCAGACCTTTTGTTTGCATGAGGAAAGCAATAGGCTTATGAGCTTCTGGGTCAAATTTGATGACGCAAAGCAAAGATCTATTGAATAGTGCACACTGGCCAGCGCTATCTCGCTACCCTAGAATTACAGGGTTCTGTCTGCTCAGTATCTAGTTTGTATAAATTTGACGTTAAAAATTTTGTTTCACAACTTGTCATACGTTTTTAAATACAATTCTTTGAAGGTAGCTGGTATTTTCACGACACGTCGTGGATAAAAAAATGTACGCGCCTTTTCACGACCTGTCGGGGAAAAAAAGGCTATACGTGGTTTCACGACATGTCGAAGACATACTGGCTCTTACCGCAGAGGTCTAGTCTATAAGCTAAAATACAATTTCTTTTCGGTACATCTAGGTCTAGATTAGACCTAGATCTAGATCTAGTTTCCGATTTTGGACCTGTTCTACCGCCATTCCGATTGAGGTGTCAAAACTACCGGATTTGTGATGGGTGGCGAGAGAGCTTCTAACTTTCCTTTGCGAAACCCGTAGCTTACATCCCGAAATTCTGTGCTTGCCGCATCATCATCCACGCCGCAACATGTGTTTTTAAAAACTTTGAAAAGAGAGGGAGAGGGAGAGGGAGAGGGAGAGAGAGAGAGGGGGGAGGGAGAGAGAGAGGGAGAGAGAGAGAGAGAGAGAGAGAGAGAGAGAGTGAAAGAGAGGGGTGTGGGGTTTGCCTTTTTAGCTTCTCGGACGGTAGGTCTAGAATTTAAACCTCGGCAGCAAGTTGTAGGCCTATTTTCGAGCACTCGACCATTGTCCTTCTGTGCGGTTCGGTCGTGAAAATAACGGCTACCAATATAAAGATTTTTATTTATTTCATTTTTTTACGTGAAAATGTGCTCTGGTTTTGGCATTCGACAGTTGAACGCGTAAAAGAAATGGTGGAAAATTAGAGTATAGGCTTGGTGATCGTACCGACAGGATTGATGTTTCCGGATTTGCGTAGCCTACTGTTAGCGAAGCGATGATAAATTGAATACCGGCAATGGAAAAACGAAGTGTATACAGACCCGGTAATCGGGAACAAAGTCACGAAATATACAGACCGCGTATAAGAGAAAGAGAAGGCGAGCGATACAGAGAGGGAGAGAGAGAGAGAGAGAGA
>NW_004797720.1:232948-235530 GCF_000002075.1 Aplysia californica | reverse complement strand
GGGTAGGCACAAAAAGAGGGGAGAGAGAGACAGAGAGAGGCAGAGAAATACAGAGGGTGACTGCTCAATTGAAATTATGATATTGTTCTTTTCATCAAATTGGCTTAGCCTTATTGAGTCCCCCAACTCCAAAACGGAGGAAAAACGACCGTTCATCGAAAAGACATCCACAATCTTCATTTAGATCTAGATATAGGCCTCGAAACTAGATCTATAATTTATGTCTGTCTGTCTGCTAACTGTCTAGATCTAAATCTAGACCTAGGCCTTAGATCTGGAAGAACTTAAGTCTGCCCTGAGCCAAAAGGGCGCTGAAACTTTCCGAAATCACAAAAGATTTCCATACCGGGTCTGTATACTTCATGACTTTATTCCCGGTTACTACACTCCCATGGAAAACTGCCATTTCAACCCTCAGAAAGCTTTTAAAATCTGTCTTTAAAAGGCCCATTCCATGTTGTGTATATTACATCTGAGCTCTACTTTCACGTCTCTTGAAGAAGAGATTTTTACAAGCACAAGAACATGTTTAAAAAATGGGGAGGTAGATCTAGATCTATGTCACGGTAGGTTTGGCTAGGCCTAACTAAGTAAAGAAGACTCAAGATCTAACCTTGAATGAAAATGTATATCTGTATATGATTTCAACCCTCTAAATTTAGGTTACAAATAAAATATACCCAAAAAAACAACCCCAAATTCTCGTGCTGTCGTAGCTTCCATAACATTAATGTTTACAAATAAAATCAAGAACATGTTGAACTTGAAGTACTGCCACTCCGTCGGGCAGTGTTTCGACTCGTCTTTTATTGTGCTGTTCTTAACGGTGACCGATTTCGAGGATTTTTTGCTGAAAACATACTTTGTTCCGCAGTACTTCCAAAATTCTTACTCAAACTCACGATACGGTTTAAAAATTCGTCCCACTTCGAAGGGGTGGGGATTTGCATCCGCTGTTCTTATTGAGAGAGAGAGAGAGAGAGAGAGAGAGAGAGAGAGAGAGAGAGAGAGAGAGAAGCATGGCCAGCAGAGGGCAGAGAGTCTATACCCTTTGGCATGACCCAGCTGTTCACTGATTGGTCCAAAGTCAAAGAGAAAAACAGGTCGTGAAAATGCTCGTAGATTTTTTTTCCACGACATGTGAAAATGCCGGCTTCCTTCTTTGAATATCTGGATGACGACTCTAAATAATCTTACGCTTTTAAGAGAACAGGTAGAACATTAAAATTTGGTTTCTGGCCTCATTGTCTTAGAAACTCAAAACGACCAAAATGTCTGATAGAACTTTGTAATTCTAAGACAACTATCTGTCAAATGTATCAAATCACATCAAGTGGAGATCTGACGAAATTTTCTGCCTCTTTCTTTATGTTTTCTTTTTATTAATTAAAAGTTTTACAGCACTTACAGGACAATTGGTACATATGCGTGCGAAGATTAGAAGTGCTACAAGAGAGTAACTAACACAAAAAGGAAGAGATATTTTTAAAAGTAGATGCTTAATGGGAAAGAACAAGCAAACCACACCAGAGTACCTGCGAACCACCCATGAAACTTTCTTCAATAGGCCCTGGGTATTAGATCTTGGTGTAGGCTATACTGCGATAAGTCGTGAACTAGTTCAACATACTCCCCTCCCCCCGCACGTTATTGTACTTCCGTAGTTGTTTGGGGAAAACCAGCATTGGTAGTTGGTAGATTATACTTCTTCCATCTCCCACTGCTGTATCTGTTCATTATTGGCCTTGCTTTTCCCGTGCATTACATCACTATTGTGTCGACGTGACCCTCACTACTAGACCACACCAGAAACTCTTGCCCCCCTCCCTCCCTCCCACTTTTTCCTCATTTCCGAGAGTGGCTGGCTTAAGAGTTCGCCACTGGTAGTTCCCACGCCTCTATTGCCCTCTTCTCTCTTTGTGTTGGGCAGATCAACATAATTCTATCTCAGCTTATGGGTATGTCCTGATTTTACTAGGCATTTAAAATGACCACAATTACTATACCGCTGTGTTTCTCTTAACTCTAACCCCCACCCCACCGAATCAAACCCCCTCTCCCGCCTTCACCCATCCAAGGGATATGACGGTTAGAGTGGGCGTGTGTCTTCCTCTTGACGCCGAGATAGATCTGTTGAGCACTTACCCAACCTGGACCAATGGCATTGAGCGCTGGACACAGCTGGACACGTTAAAGGCATTGGATGCCACGGACTTGATGACCAGTTATTTCTGGGACCGGGAGGTTGGGTGAGTGGTGCTTGGTTAGTTGGTGGTGGTGGTGATGACGACGATGATGAGGATGATGAGGAGGATGAGGAGGATGAGGAGGAGGAGAAGGAGGAGGAGGAGGGTTTTATGACAGCTGCAAGTGTGACGGGTTTTTTTTTTAGTTACAAAACATTTACTGACTAAAAATTATACGAGACTCCCCCTTCATACCCTGGGGTTGTTTTTTTTTCTACAATGATGCATAAAAACTTGAATTTAACGACTATATGCAAATACACTGGATATCATTTTGCCAGAGGCGCACAGGCTGTCTATGGAGGGCCGCTCTCTCTCTCTCTCTCTCTCTCTCTC
>NW_004797720.1:229453-231293 GCF_000002075.1 Aplysia californica | reverse complement strand
GAGAGAGGGGGGGGAGAGAGAGAGAGAGAGAAACAGAGAAACAGAGAGACAGAGAGACAGAGAGAGAGAGAATGTGAGGGGTATACAGACCGTATGTTCGCGCTGCACTGCTAAGAGCTTTTTGACATCTGAGAATAAGTAGTGTTATGCCACTTCTAAACCAGTACAGGTTTTCTCTCTTGTCTATTTTCTGAGAATTGATTTGATTATTTTGTTTACTTTTTTTTCTTTTTGTTTTGTTTGTTTTTCAAGAATCTATATACCGTTTTATTGTGCTATGTTGTTGTTGACAGCGTTGTTGTTATTATAAAAACATAATCTTAGTTTAATTGTTGTTTTTGTTAGGATGTGGTTATTATTATTATTATTTTTATTATTATTATTATTGTTATTATTATTATTATTATTACTATTCTTCTTCTTATTATTATTACTGTTGTTGTTGTTATTGTTGTTGTTGTTGTTATTATTATTTGTTATTATTATTATTGTTGTTGTCGTCATCATCATCATCATCATCGTCATCATCATCATCATCGTCATTCATATTATTCTATATATGAATTTTTTAATGTTCCATGCGGCGAAACGTTGAACGTATTATATAATATATGAAATACACCAAGGCTCAACCTTTTTTATTCCTTGCAGTTTACAATAATGATGATGATGATGATGATGATGATGATGATGATGATGATGATGATGATGATCATGATGATTTTTTTTTGTTTCCTTAATGGGCCTGACGGACTTCACGAAGAAATTTTCGAGCGAGAGCGAGGCTTTTTTTCGGATCCTTTGTCAATATGCTTAGCGGCACCTCCACTCGTCCAAATAACTCCATTCGAATTGCCATTGTTCCTGGACATTCAAACATAATATGTTTGATGTCCTCTTTTTCATAGCCGTATCTTCGGCAACATGGGCTGAGCTCTTCATTTACAAAGTTCTTATACCATCTAAAACTCCAATGATGGTCCGACGGCAGTCTATGAGAGATGACGATGATGATGATGATGATGATGATGATGATGATGATGATGATGATGATGATGATGTCTTGAACTGGTTCACACCTTATTCAGTGTCCATTGCAGAAAGTTTCTTTAAATCTCCATTTGGTCTGAAGCAATAAGTTTGATGGTCGGAATGGGAGAGTGTATTTCGTACCACTGCTATGACCTGTTTCTCTTGCAAAAGAAAACTAGTCTTTTTGTTTTGTTTAATAAGTCTCTGGTTGTCCCTCATCTTCTGCTTCAGGCAACAGTTGCAAGACGTTTCACAGATGTACCATTGCCTGCCACCTCGGAGGAACCGCCAGAGGTCAGTGGAAAAGAAAGATTTTCAAAATGGTTGTCTTCGCGTGAAAATCGATTTGATAGAACTAGAAATATTTGCTTCTGAAAACAAGGCAATTTTTAAAATGCGATAAAATAAAAACTACTGAAACTTCAAGAAGTATTATTTTGTCAACATCTTTTGGCGCCTGAGTTGCATAGGTTGAAGTTTTCATAACGCTAATTTTGCTTTCCGTGAAAAATTCATACAAAAGCCTAAACGCCGAATCGACGGGTCAGCGACCGGGCGTCCCCGCTCTCCACAGCACACTGCGATAAGGTGTTGCCAAAAACCGTGTATACCAAGATGTTCCAATAATTGCCCTATCTCGCATCCGCGCGAGACTTGGGCGCTTCCTTGTGCTGGCGCGTGACGACCCGTGATACGAGGGTAAACAAATGTTCCAGCGCTCTTGAGTTGAACGCGTGCAATTTTGTGTGCGGGCAGGGAGAGAGAGAGAGAGAGAGAGAGAGAGAGAGAGAGAGAGAGAGAGAGAGAG
>NW_004797720.1:213074-229353 GCF_000002075.1 Aplysia californica | reverse complement strand
GAGAGAGAGAGAGAGAGAGAGAGAGAGAGAGAGAGAATGGGAAGGGGGAAAAGGGAGAGCGAGAGACAGAGAGGGGAGGTAGAAAAAGAGGGAGAGAGAGAAAGAGAGAGAGAGAGAGGGGGAGAGAGAGCGAGAGAGAGAGAGACAGAGAGAGAGAGTGGGGGGAGAAAGAGGGAGAACGAGAGAGAGAGAGAGTGGGGGGGAGAGAGAGAGAGGTGTTTGTTATTATAATAAGAATTATTGTTTCCTGTAGTTTTCTATCTGCCTCGGTTTTCAGGCTGACCCCGTGCCATCCAGTCATTATTGTACACATATGACTATAGTCCCATCTTCCAAATCCCACCTTCTGTTTCCCATCTATCACCTCTTGTTTCCCATGTACCGAATCCAACTTTCCATATCCCATATCCCAACTTTAATTCTGTAAGCGCGCTTCGTTTTCTTTTACCTCATGAGGTGGAACGCCTGAAACAGACCAAAATATTAAATAATTGCTATATATCACTGTTGCCAAAGTCCAAATCAGATGTGCTGTTCAAGCACACGTTTTCAAAAGTTTTGATTTAATACTGTTTTATTCGGAATCAAGGTTTGTCTCCATGAGATTTCTTGGATGCATCCTCGGAAGCGAGTTTATTTTTTCCTTTCCATAACTTACAATTCGCTCAGCACGACTACAGGGATCCATAATAATATATTTTGATGTCAATTTGGTCAGAGAATCGCAGTCAGAATCAAACTTTCATTTAAGAAATTATATAACAATCTGACATGACTAATAAATAGAAAACGCTCCCTCTCGAGAGAGGTAATGTGACTCTCTTTACACAGAATCTGTCGTTTTATTTCAAGAACCCATATGATAGGGAAACAACTAGTTGTTGTTTGATATCATTAAGAAGAGACAAGGACAGTTTGAATCTGCTAGACATTGATATAAAAGATCGCAACATCAAGTCGTAAAGAAATTATAAAGCAAGACTGCATTGTGTCGCCACAATATTCACTTCTTAAGTTGGACAAAGAAACTTGCTCCCATAGCACGTAATGTCATTATTTGTCTGGTAATTCTGTAATTAAAATGATGTCGACCAGGGACAACGAGCTAGACTTACTACGACACTAAAACCAACTTTGCGATTTGAAATGATTACACAGCAAACTACCCGAGTTATATCGTTGAACATCTTGCTGCTTGAAATCCTTAAACAATTTTCCTCGTTTTTTGCTGGATGATTTTCATTTTTCTTTTCTCCTTTCTCATCTACCTACTCAACCCCAACCCTTTTCCCGGTTTTTTTTCTTTTCGTTCTTTTTGTTTTTATTTGTGTGTTAATTTTTGTGTGTGGCATCGGTGGCCTAGCGGTCAGGCTCTCGGACTCGCAACCGTAAGGTCGTGGGTTCGCATCCCGTCAGGGGCCCGACGTGTGTCCTTGGGAAAGGCACTTTACTTTACACGAATTTTCCCTACTTCACCCAGGTGGGAATGGGTACCTGGCTATAGACAGCGAAAGATCTTTTCAGTTTGTTAGTGTTTGAGCGCTTAATCAGCTGCTTGCACTGTATGCTATGTTTCGGAGTGTCCTATGATCTGCTGGGGTAATAATATAGTGTAAAGCGCATAGAGCCTGCTGTTAAGCGGGGATATGGGCTATACAAATGCTATTTATTATTATTATTATTATTATTATTATTATTATTATTATTATTATTATTATTATTATTATTATTATTATTATTATTATTTTTGTTATCTTTAATTAAACTATCTCAGCAATTCTCATTCCACATATTTAGTCTGTACCTCCTCGTCTCCTCCCCAAACAAAGTTGTACATACACACACACACACACACACACACACACACACACACACACACGCACGCACGCACACATACAGACACACACACACACAAACACACGCACACGCACACACACGCACACACTCCTCAAGCAGTCGGCGATGAAACCAAACCTCGCGTCGCCTAGTGACGTAGCCCAACACGCGCTACGCGGCAAAGCGAGCGCGATACGGCCGCGGACAAAAGCTCAATGAGGAAGTGCAATATCTTGGTACACACGGTCTTTGGTGTTGCTACGGCATCGCATTATTCAACTATTAATACGTGCTGCTAGGGCATTTGTGATGTACTGACTGGCAAAAGAATTCACAGATTTTGGTTTTTTTTATCATATTATATTTGGCTTTTGAATAGTGCTGATAGCTAAATCTAGATTACCTGTCTTGAATCAGTAATAGTAATCTAGAAGCAGCCAGATCTAACTTATTGCTATGCCTTTGGGCTTTGGAATATAATATATAACTTGAATTGCAAAGTTCTAGTTAATTTTAGATTCCGCATCTCTAAGTATTTTTTCCAGGGTTAATAATAAGTAATCTCATTATAACAATCACTTTTACTTTTATTAGATCCAACTTTTTTTTTCTAAAATCTGTTTCGCGCAAACTTAATAGTAGAGAACAGAGTTTAAATTGTAAGCCTCTGCTCAGTCTTTCAGTACGTGTATATATATATATAATTCTCTCTCTCTCTCTCTCTCTCTCTCTCTCTCTCTCTCTCTCTCTCTCTCTCTCTCTCTCTCTCTCTCTCTCTCTCTTTTACTTTTTACACATTGTTAACGAACCTTTGTCACTGCTATAACCGATTGGTCTCCGATAGGGCCCTGTTATTTCCGATAACTGTTAATAGAGACAAAGAGTACCTGTTAGTACCGGGCCTGTTATATATGGTTTCCACTATATATATATATATATATATATATATATATATATATATAGATATATATATATATATATATATATATATATATATATATATATATATATATATAATATATGAATATTATAATATGTATCTATAATATATTATTAACTTTATGTTATTTTCTGGATATTTTTAAAACTCTTTTTACATTATTGTGCCATTTTCTTCTATAAGAATAGCATTAGCAGTGGATTTTTTTAGACAGCGAGTCTCTGACTCAATTTTTTTATAAATTATGCTAATCAATGAAAATTGCTAATTGATAATAGTTAGAGAATAGGTGGACACCGGGTTCTACCTAGCCAAGAGCACAGGTGGACCCCGGGGTCTGCCTAGCGAAACCTTAGGTTTTAGTATATTGTAATAATAATTATGTGGACCCTGGAGTCACCGTAGTGAAATAAGTAGGTTTAGTTTGAAGGATTGGTGGACCCCGGGGTCATCGTAGTGAAATACGCAGATCTAGGTTTAAATAAGGATTGGTGGACCATGGAGTCAATGTAGTGAAATAAATAAGTAGATCTAGATTTAAGTCTAAGGTGGACCCCGGGGTCTACCTGGCCAAGAGGATAGGTGGACCCTGTGGTCTACCTAACAAAATAATAGGTTTTAGAATAGGTGGACCCCGAAATCACCGTAGTGAAATAAGTAGGTTCAATTAAGGATTGGTGGACTCCGGGGTCACCGTAGTGAAATAAGTAGGTTTAATTAAGGATTGGTGGACTCCTAGGTCCCTGTAGTGAAATAAGTAGTTTTATTAATTAATGATTGGTGAACTCTTGGGCCACCTTGATTAATCCTACTTATTTCACTACGGTGACTCCGGAGTTCACATAGCTAAAACCTAGTATTTCACTAGGTTGACCTCCGGGGTCCACCTATCCTTTTGGCTAGATAGACCTCGGGGTCCACCTATCCACTTCCTTAATAATAACTGATAACAATACAGTTATCATAAGTAGAATCTAGTGAAGAAAATTGTGTGAAAGAAAAAATAAGATAATGAGGAAGACTATAATTTGTCCCAAAAAATTGCAAGTGCAAGTGGAGATCATAAGACGATTTTGTTATTTTCTGGTCATCTTTCCACGGTTTATAAAATGTTCCACTATGTCTCTGAAGAACATTTTGCTCGACTTTTTATAAACTTTGTTTTAAGTACTTGAAAGCATAAAATATAGTTTCACACAAATGCATGTGCAATATTTTGAAAAAGAAGGATAAGGAGCTGACTTAAAATAGTCTTTTTTAATGCAATCTGTTTTACGTAGAGAAAAACGCAAAAAACAAGTTTTGAAATTTTAAGAATGTCCATAATATTAAGAAATTACTACCTAGTTGGCTTACTCTTTAATAATCATATGTGGGTTTTGTCTAAATATGACAATTAATAGTAAAGATCAGTGGCGTCGCGTGGGTTTCAGACAAGGTGGAGCATAATTGGAAAGTGAGCAAATGGGCAACAGGCTTAGTAACTACTGTTAAGTAGGTAAGTAAGTTTGTTTATTCAGTGTTTAAGGCCATTGGCCCACATCATATCACTCAGAACACTCATTTGATAAATAAAGTTTCCATAATGAATAAGTACAGGTTGTGCACATATCTCTTATCATGAGTCAAACATTGCATATTTCTGTCACTAGGCCGAGTCAGGCTGGGAGGGATTAAAAATTTCATTTGATTGACAAAGTGTGAACAATAGAAAATAAAGTGAAATTCATCTTCAATGTCATGAGAGTTACACCTCTCACATAAAGGCGAATTAGTTCATTTCCACCGATAGAGATTGTTATTTAATGGAAGACTATGGGTTTTTAACAAAACTTTGACTCTTCTGTTCCAATACCGTGGGAGGTTGGTGATATATTCAGCTGTTTCTTGAAACGGAATTGTAAGAGAGAAAACATTATACTTGCGACAGACTTCTTCCTCTATGTTCTGCACAGAATGATCAACAAGTCTACTTTTTACTTCACCGAGAAAGAGTCTAGTACTTCCAACATTTAGAGAAAACCAGGCGTATCCAAATCCCAGGGAAAATAATAGGTTTTTAATTTCCGTAGCCCAGTTGACTCTGTCCAGTTCACAGGAACGATATAATTGCATGTAAAATTTCGATGGATATCTGTCATTTTCTAAGTGTATAAGTCTGCACCAGAATTTAATGACACAATGCATGTAATCAGAACATACGTTGGTCCTTCCCACTTCTCTTAGAACTAAACATTTGGGTGTAGATTTGCCAAGACCCAAAAGGCTTTCCAGAACTTTACCTGAACATTATCAATCACGTCCCAATTTTTGGTACCCCAAATTTCAGATCCATAAAGCAGCATTGGTTTAATCTGTATGTCAAAAATGTTTTTGCTGTTTCGAAATGTAATTCTTGGTAAGAACCGAAAAGCCTTCTTGTTAGAGAAACAATCCGTTGAGCTTTACAAGCTCGACCTTTCAGCGTTCGTCGCCAGCATAGACGCGATGAAAATGAAATACGCAAGCAACTATAATAGGTTACTGTCTCTAAGATCTTATCTTCCCCATACAATCTCTCAGATCTTTTGAGATAGCCTCCATTCCTAAAAACAACACTCTTACTTTTCTCTGCATTCACTTTTAAACCCCACATCTGGCAAAAATCATGTAACACATTGATTTTCTTTTGTAAACCTCTGACATTGTCGTCAAAAAGACTTAGGTCATCAGCGTACATTAAACATAAAATACCATCATTATCATTGGGCAATACCTGTATAGCATGGGTATATGAATCTGAAAGTTTTTGTGGTTTTTTTCAAATTGAGTCATAAACAAAGAAAATAATATAGGGCAAAGTTTGTAGCCTTGTTTGACACCTGATGTACATTGGAAATATTCAGTAATATAAGATTTCATGGACCCTCGTTCATCTGAACAGACTTTAACACAAGAAAGAACACTTTGATACATATTTTTCAAAATGGTATACATTGGTCAAGAACAGCCAAGACTTGTCAATACTGTCCAAAGCTTTTCTCTGTCAACCCAGTCTAATGCTTTTTTTTTTAAGTCGACAAAACATACATAGAACCTTCCGCCAGGCTTAGAGATATATTTTTGAACTAAAGATTGGAGTGAAAATATATGATCTATTGTAGAGTAATTTCTTCTAAAACCGACCTGAGATTCAGGGATGAGGTTACCTTCATCACACCATCGTTGCAGTCTCCTAGTCAGTATGAATGAGAATATTTTACCAAGAACATTTAGTAAACTAATGTCCCTATAGTTATTTACATCATTTTCGTTTCCTTTTTTGTGCAAACTAAATATCGTAGACTTGGTCCACTCCTCTGGATAGTTGCCTGTGAAGAAAACTGAATTGAAAAGAAATAGGAGAAATTCAGCCAGGTCCTGGCAACCGAATTAGTAAAATTCCGGCGATAGGCAGTCAGGTCCTCAAGCCTTGCTAGATTTTAAATTATTTATAACCAATACTATTTCGTCTATTGAAATGGGTGAATTTAACAAATCACCTGGCTCACCACAAGGGGAGGCATGAGACTGTAAGGAAACAGATGAGTTCAAGCTGGTTGATTTGTCTTTCCTTTGGCGTTACAACCAGACCCCGAGAGGGGGTTTAGCAATTTCTCAAAATAGACATACCATTCTCTGGGTTTGATAGTTTTCTTTGTTACCGGGTTTTTACACAAAAGGATATTGGCCTGTTTCCAAAAATCTTTCGAATTGCGCTTCAAACAATTCTGAATAAGAATTTGAGTTTGTAATTGTGTATACTGTGATTTTTAAAAATTTACAGAGGTTTTTAAATTTCTTTTTCAAAGCGAGATAGTTATCAAATTTGAGTTCGAAATATGAAATTCCGGAAATGCTTTGTATTTTTGCCTTTTTGCATAGTAGCATTCTTTATCAAACCATGGTGGTTGGGAAGTACACTTTTTGAACGTTTTAACACCTGTAGATTGCATACAATCGGCTGCGCTTTTAACACAATTATTCAACATCACAACAGCATAGTTTGTTTTACCTACATGGGTAAGATCAGAAAATTCATTTTGAAGGCATAACAGGTTGTCCTCTAATGCCTGTACATAGTCTTCGACGTATGCGTTGTTCCAAAAACATTTCTGGATATCATATAAAAGACAGATAACTTCTTGTTCTATGGGTTCACATTCGATTCCAGGTGCTGTAAGCGTAAGACTAAGAGGGAAATGGTCAGACTCTGATCTAGGGGTTATTTTAAAGGCTTTAATTACATCCTGAAACCCACCCGTGCTTTACAGTGTTGTAATCTACAACTGACTTGCCTTTGTTTGCAATGCAGGTGATGTTCCCTTCCTCGTCTCCACCCAAATGCATTTATTTCTAAATCCCGAGACTTACGACCCCTGACCTCGAAATCCATACTATCTGAGATAAGATCGAAAGTGTCAAATCCATATACTAAAGAAGCCACGTTATCAGGCAAAACAAAGTCATCTATGACACCGGTCCTAGAATTTAAATCCCCAGCAATCAACCAGGGCAAGTTTCCATATTTTACCTTGATCGTTTCCCACCATTCACTATACTGGTCAACGCCCTTCAATAATGTCTCACGATACACAGGTGAGTATTCAAGGGGGATGTAAACAAAGCAGAACAATACATCTACAGTTGATCGAAGCACATTCTTTTTCTAAACCTGTCAGACGCAGGAAAAAAAGAAGCAAGTGCATCATTACAACAACTCCTCCAAGATAGTGTTGACAGTACGAAAAGTATAGATGATAGTCTAGCATCTGCGTTTGTCGCGGCCGCGACCCACGAATAGCGGCCGCGATTTTTTGGCAGTTAAAAAAAAAAAAGACAAAACAACAAAACTACTCCATAACATATTAGACAGTTATTTTGATAAGTTTTAAGATGTCCATGTGTATCTATTTTCATATGGAGAATATAGTAAGTACATTGTATACTATTTATATTGCTGTCTGCCTTTTATTTTTCCCTCTTTTTTGTGTTTTAATTTGTTGGTGTGTTAAATTTTCTAAAAATAGTTCTGACGATTAGTTTTTCTTTTTTTGTGTGTTTATACAGCGTAATGTCATTTAATTTGCTGTTCCTATCCTTTAAAAAAAATTAAATGTGTTATGTTAGAGCGTGTGTCCACCAAAACCGAATACTGACACTGGTAGGCCCCTTGTGTGTGATTCCATGATTTAATGTAATATCCTGTACGCCTACTTTTTCTTAAATTACTCACGTTTAGGGTTGAAACAGCCAGTTTTCGGATAAGTGGACATGCGTCCTAATTTGTATTTTGTTTTTTGTGGTTATTTATGGGTGCTGTTCTAATTTTGATTTCATTCTGTTGTGAAACCTTTATTTTTCACGTTTTTACACTCTGGGTGACTACAAATGATATTCTGGATGCTTAAAACAGAGCACAAGAAATTCTGGAGTCATTAGATTGTTACTTCTATCAACATTTATTATATTGCTATACGTCGTCACAGAGAGTTGAAAGCTTGAAAATTAGTGGTAACTTTTTTGGCAACTTTTGCCACTTTTTGTGGCAACTTTTAGCAACTTTTGGACAAAAAATGGCAATAAACGCAGATGCTAGGATAGTCAGGGAACTTTAAAAGAAGCAGTTCTTTGGAACAGGCATTAATTTCATTAAACGAAACTATATCATAATGTGAACAGAATGAGATGAAATCATGATAAAAAAGTTTGTATTGCAAGCCACCGACATTCCACGTTTAGTTTAACATCGTAATTTTTTTTCACATAGATTGCCATTGTAGCTAGATCTATTTGGTTTTCCGGTACTTCTGTTTTCACTGTTGTTCTGAAAGGGTGGCCCGAACTCCTATCTCGCCGAAGTCCGACCTCCTTGAGTTCACGTTGTTGTTGTTCCATGTGCCAACGCTGATTTTCTTGCGTTACCAATGTGTCGGTGGGTTGTGGCGGGGGAACCCGAGGGCGCCAGCTGAGTCTCTGGAACCACAACCAGTTTTCCATTCTTGTAGTATCCTCTCTGGCCTTTGTCTCTCAGTCTGCTCAACTCCTGGCGTTGCTTCAGAGTAAGGTCATTTGAGACGCCGACATCCATTCTACGAAAATCCTGTCTCGGCCTGGGAATTTCTAGTTTGTCCATGAAATGAGTGAAACGCACTATGACCGGCCTCATGCTGCCCCTGCCGTGTGCGCCCAACCGGTGTGCATGACTGATGTCTTCCTCCTTCCAGGTTTTGGAGGGCATTGCTTTGTTAAGGGGGTCGTTTATCTTCCTTCTCATTTCGGTGTTGTGGCCATCCCTTTCCTCCACTATTCCGTGGAAAATAACATTTTCACAGCGACTGTACTGTTCTTGACGCTCAATACTGTCCTCCACCTGACATAGACGTTCCTGTGTTTGTGTAATTAGATTGTTGTTTGCGTCGATGTCAAGCTGGAGGATATCGTGGCGGCGCTGCGCTTTTCCCTTTCGTCAACCCGCAGCCACCTCCCGAATCGTCAGCCACCCCCCAACCTTTGACACGGGTCAAACGTCCATCTATTTATAGGTAGTTAAATTACCGGATCATGTATTAGACGAAGTGATTAGCAATGATAGTCGGAATAGAGAGATTGTTTTGGTCTCTCTTTACTCATCTGCACCACACGAATTTAATTGATGTTTTTCCCTGGACTCTGCCTTTACTAAAGTCTCGAATCTAGATCTAGTTGTAATCTAGTTTTACAGGTTGCAGATTTAATAAATTGCCGACAGAGAGAGAGAGAAGGGGGAGGAGTAGATCTTGCGAGAACTTTCGGGCAAAACAAAATGGCGACCCGCGTAGTTCGGCTCGATTCGAAAAGTGAAAGAGCCATAGCATCTTTGTAGACGATCAAAGTAGCTTAGTTTTGTGCTATAACTTAATTTTTTTCTTTGCTTTTGTTAATTTGATCATCCACACCGATAGAAAGTATTTCGAAATTAGGAAAAACAGGTTTTGTTTCACACTGGGTGAGAATAGCCAACGCTGGCAAGTCTCATCCGGGGTGAGAGGTCAATCGTAGGCCTAGGGTTTTTATTCTCACCCCGAGTGAGGATAGCCACTTCCTTACTTAAATGATTAGATATCTAGGTGATTAAACTTGATCTTTTATTGACAATATAAAAGTCAATTTAAGCTTCATTTCGCTAGAAAAAAATGTTAGGTTTGCTAACTTCTTAGACTTTGTGTTAAACAACACTTTTAACAAAACGAATCCTTACAAGCCTAGGCTTGGCCTTTGTGTTGTGTTGCGAGTGTGAGTAAGGCCACCATGATACCCGTGGAGCAGTGGCGTTTCACAATAGGACAGTTTACCGATGGGCGTAAGCCAAAACCACTACAAGACATCGTTCGCTGTAAGACAAAACAAGAGAAGCAGGGGAAATTGAACTGCCAATTATTTGTTTGTGCTCTGTTTGAAGATTTAAAGATTTCTAACTACTTCGTGCAGCACCAGGACTTGCTACACAATAGAGGGAGACAACAGTTTCGTTACCCATTCTTCATTGAGTTACCGTAGACTCTACTAGATCTAGTGAAGTAGATAGGCTAGTGGAAACTTGGATCAAATTTTTAGCTTGCACCAAATTGGTGCTGCGAAGAGCAGTTTCATGCACCTTTATTCTTGTGCGGGAAGAACGATGCCTGGATTTCTCTTTAGTGACAAAAATAACTTTGGTGCAAATATTTTGCTTGCTCCCAGCAGACACTACACGATGAGCATAAACCAACCTCGCCCATCTGTCTCTTCACTGGCGCAGCCAGCGGGTGACGGATCCCAAGGGTGTAGTAGGCCTAATGTAGATCTAGCGCACTGACTGGTTTAGAAAAATTAGAAAAAGGGTGGGAGTGAAGGCCAGGGTTAGGTGTAGCGCTTGCACCAATTACAACATTGGCCACTGGTAAAGATATTGCCCAATTTGTCTGATTATACTTGCGGGTGATTTTTAAAATCGCCCTGTACTGCTGTACCTCTATAAGTACCAAAAAATATTTCTATGACGTTGTAAAGAGGGGTTTTGTAGTTCTCAACAATATAATGTACATTTGGGCCGTACAACTCAGATAGACAATCACGCACAAAATAACACTCACCCACTTACACACTTTACACACACACACACACACACACACACACACACACACACACACACACACACACACACACACACACACACATGACATCAATACACTATTACATTTACTGTATCTCTCTCTGTGTCTATCTTTATCTCTCTCAACCATAGATGTACACTAACGCACTAGATACAGTACGCCCCTCTCTCGCCTTGCTGCGCGATGGCCACATTTGACAGCGGCGTCCGCCATGTTTTTTGTGGCAAGTTGTGTGAAGGAGCTCATGCTAAAGCAATGGGCTAGGCATGTTTTCTCTCTCTCTCATACGCGACAGGCGAGGCTTGGTTCTTGTTGATATTTTTTTTTACATGGGCGCCATGGCGTACTATATCTAAATTACTAAATTGCAGTAATACGGTGTTCTTTCTACAACTAGATCTACAAATAAATGTATTACTAAATAGATAGAGATAGAGATATGGGCTTTAAAAAAGAGAAGGAAAAAGCCCAACCTTTATTTCTTCTTCAGCACTTTATCTACGAGGTGATTTATTTCTTATTAACCGAATCAAAGCGTATAGGGCCTATAGAACTTTTAAAAAGAAGTATGAAAAGATGTGGGTGTCATAGGAACCTCCTATAACCACCCCACCCTCTCTCTCCTCCCGAATCCCAATACCACCCCCCCCCCCCCCGGCCCCCCTCAGATATATGAGTTTGGCATTAAAATAAATCAGGATGAGCCATAGGAAAAAAATTCCAGAGTTTTTCAGCCTTTAGGTGTAGGAATGCAATGAAGCTCTTGATAAAGCAAATTCAGTCAAACAAATGATGAATACATGTACTGGTATTTTTACAATCGAGTTAAACTTTCCCTTGTGACATTTGAACAGGAAACTGTATTTTTCATTCATATGTTCACTTTTTTTAAAAGTATACTAAATTGTAAGTAGTGTTTTCTTATGTCGGTATTAAACTTTGGTTTATATTGATTTTATGAACTAAAGTAGACAATATAAACCACTTAAACTAAAGCTCCTTCTATTGCTGTTTTAAGTAAGTCTAATTTTGGACATTAGTAAAACAACTGTGACAACTCTGGACCCACTAAAGATTTTTAAAAATGGACTTAAATGTTGTTTTGTAGCCTAGTCAATTGTTTTTCTACTCAGTGTAGTGATAACTGAAACAAAAACCTTTACTAAGGTGTTTTTGGACAACATTCAATAAAACAAAACAATAAAAAGTACACTGTTTCAGTTTGATAAAGAAATTTCCTGCCCATTGTGAAAAAGATTTAGCTGCTAGTCAACCTTAACTTCACATGGCCCAGAACCTTTCTGATGGCTCTTTATGTTTTAAAAAAGAAACCCGAAGTGACTATTTGTGTCTATAAGACATATTATGCACTAAAAATAGATGATGTAATAAAAGAAAACAGACATCACTGAACTGCCTGATAGAACCAGCAAGACGTTAATCCAGAAAGGGACAAGAGGTTTCACATGCTTGCACCTTTAAGAGAATCGCTTTGAATCAAAACATAACGTTAGAATCAAATAAAACACGTAAGACTAAGAGCAGAGACACGCCCACTCACATGTAAACAAACTTTTTAGCCACATTAAAAATGACCGCCAACAAACTCAAATGTGTCCGTGTCACGTAACCTCGTATGGACTCTAGTTTAAAAGGGGGTAACTCTATGCTCTCAACACAACAACAACACACACACAGGGGCGAAGCGTCTATATAATCAATAACCACTGCTTCCCTTCCTAATTTTGAAACATTGTCGCTGTCAAATTCATCCATAAATGTAAACCTCTTAAATTAAATGTCAAAAGACGTTCGTAATCAACAATGAACAGTATGCCTAACATTCAAAACGGTTTCACGGCCACAGAAATAGCCCCCTCACCCCTCTCGGGCCACTCCATAAGCAGTCGCAAGCTTTGATTAAGTAAGCTTAAAGTGAGGCTTGAAGAGTCTACCAATAGAATTGAAGGGAACATGTGCATAGCAGTCAAAGCTGTTTTATTGCCACATATACCCTGTTCACCCCTTATGGGTCACAGTTGTAATCAATCACAAGCCCTGATTATGTAAGCTAACTAACACTGGTCGAGTCTACCTCACAAATGTGAGGGGAACTAACTCCCAATAATCTCTTGACTGCTGCATGTGCTTGCTTTTTTACCTCGACTTTTTACCGTCCTATAATCAGATCGTGACCTCGATTATGACACCAGCTCCTGGCCGCGAAAGGCTAACAAAAACTGCCAAACGTGAAATTTAAAAATTGATAATTGTCATGTTCTACCAAAGAGTTAGACTCACTGGTAGATCTATAACATATAGATCTAGTACTGACATATCTGCTTCTTTGCTTTGTGTTTATGTATTCACATCTAAAGTTAAATTTAATTTTAGTTGTAACTGATATTTAATAAGATACTTTCCCGATTATTTTGGCGGTTGAACATACAATATGAAATCCGGATTTGTTTTCATTTACAACTCAGAGTCGCCGCTTCGAGTAAGATTCTTGTGTGATATCTACAGGCCATATCTGATCCCGTTTCACTTTGATTACCCTATCAAACAAGTCAGCCTTCGCCCCTGCACATACAATCATACACACAAACACACACACACACACACACACACACACACACACACACACACACACACACGAGCGCGTGCGCACATACACACACACACACACACACACACACACACACACACACACACACACACACACGCACAACTCCTACCCTATGTCCACTTTTCATTCAGAATCATTCCTCTATTTTGAAATAATCCCCCTCACTAAATAAAAGATCGGCAGAATCTCGATCTTTCGAATCCATGGTTAGTTCTAGTAATCTACTTAAGATAAGTTTTAAAAAACAAACTGGCATAACCATGCCGTTCGAATCTGTAAATCTCAAATCCTCAAAATACAAAGACATCCAGTGTTGCCAGGTGACAGTGTTCCTCTAGATTCGGTTAAATACATATTTATGTTTGCGAGGATAATTTACCAATTTAAAAAAATGTAATAAACAAACCACTTTTCTTTTTCAAAAAAGTTTTTTTAAATAATTCTAATCAAGAATGACGATTTAGGTAGAAGTTTAACTGGAATAATGTCGAAACGAGTCTGCCCACCAGGGTTAGTTTGTTTTTTTACTTTTTAAAACTTTGCCTTACCCTAACACTAACACTAGACTACTAGGCTACCCCACGAGGTCCACCTATTCACGTTCGAAGAAAATACCCATTTATTGATAAGTTTTGTACGGGTAATTCAATGGCACCTGTTTTTAACTGGAGATTTGTAGATACAGAAAAGGACCTTAAATTGATTCTAGATTCATTACATGTCCTGCTGTGATAGAAGATTAATGTGAAGAGGGGTTTTTTTTGCTTTATGATGTGGCCTAAATAAGGTCAGGTGGAGGGGGGGCGTACCTCATATAGGCCATATGTGGCCTAAATAAGGTTTGGGAGGGGGGGTTAACTTATTTAGGCCGTATGTGGCCTAAATAAGGTCACCATAAATAAAGACAATATTTATCGATAGTACCAAAAGTAACTATAATGTTTCTATTACTATTATTCTATTGATATGTCAGATTGTTTTTTTAATCAACCAATCATTATATTTTCCTATCAGGATTTTGGCGCAGGCTCGCTCTACCCGTTTCCAGGTATAGAGGTCATTGATGGACAAGGCTTTGGGGAGTGGTCAGAGTGGTTAGTATGTTCCCAGCTTTGTGGAGGTGAGTGGACACTTCACTCGGGAAACACTCAACTTTATACATATACTCAGCGGCAAAAGTAATGCGAATTCACATGACACTAGAAGAGGAGAGTAAATTGGAGCAATATTTTTATAGAGAGAAACAGGTTTGAAGTGTCTCGAATTGCACAAAACAATGCTTGAGAGTTGGGGATTTGCTTGGGAACAGATTTTGTTATTCGGCATCAATGACCTTGAATTGGGGCTTAAATTCCTGTCAGTATCTGGTATAGCCTCCATTAGCGTTGATGACAGCAGTGCATCGGGGCTGAATAGAGTGAACCAAACGATTGATTTGGCAGTTGGGGACCTGTACCTACTCCTGAAGAATAGCAGCACCCAGTTGTGCAGCTGTCCGGGGTCTGACCTTGAGTTGGTTGAGACGCCTCTGAGGGATGTCCCAAAAGTGTTCAATTGGGTTCACATCTGGTGATCGGGATGGGTGAGGCATGGTGGGTGTGTTGTACTGCACCAGGAACTGCTGGGTAGCATGTGCTGTATGAGGCCAGGCGTTATCCTGCTGAAAGAAGTGGTTTTGATGTCTCTGGAAAAACGGAGTCACATGGGGCTGCAGGACTTTGTTGATGTAGCGCTGCGCCGTCACTCCGTTGTCACATCAAGATCCTAAGTTTTGGAAGATTATGAGGCCCAGTCTTTGACTGATACCGATTGAGCCCCATATCCTCATGCTTTGGCCTCCTCATGGGTCTCTCTCCCAGTAGTTTTCGTCCGAGTAGTGTTGTCGGGGGCGGCGCCAAATTCGGACCGGTCCATTGTCAGGATCGATGCAGGCTGCAGATCACACGCTGCCACTGTCGATGACGTCAGTTAACGTGGTTCTGAGCCCACTGGAGACGAGCTCGTCGATGATTGACGTTCAGGGGTTTTCTCTTCTGCGGACGCCGACAACGCATCCCCCTGGCCGCAAGTCGGCGGCGTATGGTGCGGTCACACACTGCTCTACCGTGAGTTCCTATAGTTTTCTGGGCTGTCTCAGAGGCAGACAATCGTGGATCTCGACGATGCTGACGCACGAAGAAGCGGTCTTGGGCAGCTGTTGTCAGTCGAGGTCTTCCGCTTCTTTGGAGATCTCTCGTGGAGTTGGTTGCCTGGAATCTGTTTTGCAAGAGGTAGATAGTGCTGGCATGCACTCCCAGGACTGTTGCCACCTGCTAAGGGCTCCCACCGGCTTGCAGACGTCAACTAGCTCTTTCTCGATTTTCCGCAGATAATCTTGGCATCTTGATAGTCGTACCATGTAACACTCTATCAAACATTTTAGGGCAGAGAATTTATAGGCCTTGTGATAAAAAATTCATCATTCAATTCACGTTTTTATTGCGTACCATTGAGAGGGTTGTTTTGCTGTATTGTTTGATGCTTATTAAGCGGCCAATGAGCCTGTTGTGGGTTTTTTTTTCTGGAGCCAATCCAATAATTGTGAATAGAGACAAATGACAACAACTCACGTAAATACTCATTTTTGTTTTCTTCACATGGTGCAACTTTTTAGCGTTATTTATGCCAGTCCGTATATTATGTTCTTATGTAGTTGTATTTGTAAGTGATTTACCCCCCCCC
>NW_004797720.1:210449-212974 GCF_000002075.1 Aplysia californica | reverse complement strand
CCCCCCCCCCCCCCCAACCGACACCATTTTGATCATTTAAAAGCTGGCTGCTTCGATTCTGTCTCTCCCGACATCGCGGGCTGGACAGGATACCACAGATTGAGGATACTCGATTTACTTGAAAACAGAGAGAGAGAGAGAGAGAGAGAGAGAGAGAGAGAGGGGGGGGGAGAGAGGGAGAGAGAGAGAGAGAGTATAGTATAAGGTTTTACGGCGCTCGCAACTGCTAAGGTCATATGAGCGCGCTGAGAGAGAGAGTAAAAAAGAAAAGAACAAACGAAAGAAATAATAGAAGCAATTTATAAAAATTAAATTAATGGGAGAAAACAACCCTTCCTTCTTGGAAATCGAACTCACGTTTGCTGCGTGCTACGCTAAAAACTTTACCATTAGACCTCAAACAGAGGTAGAAACATCTATCTATCCATCTCATCATCATCCAGTGCCAGATCTTCGACAGACATCGGCGATCATGATTTTCCATTCATTCCTTTGCTCGGATGCTCTCAGACAAGTTACTTTTCCCTGATCTTTCCTTGTTACCCATTTGTTTAGGTTCTCTAAGTATGTTGTTCTGGGCCTACCCCTGCCTCGCTTGCCCTCAATTTTGTCAGTGAGAGCTAGATGTTCAAGACCCTTATGTCTATTCAGGTGTCCCAAAAATTGCATTTGTCGTTTCCTGATTGTTTTTAACATTGAGCGTCCCACGTGGGCTTCATCAAGTACTACCTCATTTGATTTCTTTTCCTTCCACGATACTCTTAGCAGTCTCCTAAGAAACCACATTTCTGTTGCCTCTATTTTATTTTCACGGTCTTTAGTGATTGTTCAGCATTCACAGCCATATAGAAGGGTTGACCAAACATAGCATTTCAGGACTTTCGTTTTGGTGTTCATTTATATGTTTCTATTTTTCAGGATTGGGCTCATTTTATTGAAACTAGCCTTAGCCATTGCAGTTCTCCTTTTTATTTCTGCGGAAGATTTGGCATCAGATGTTATCATATATCCTAGATATCTAAACTGTTGGACTTGTTTGATCTTTTCACCTTTGCTAATGAGATTACAACTAGGATTTGGTGCTTTTTTTTATATTACCATGCATTCTGTTTTCTTTACATTTAACAATAATCCTTTACGTTCACTTTCTTTTACAACAGTATCTAGAAGCATTTGAAGGTCCTTTTCTATCCATCTATCTATCTATTTATCTCTATCTATCTATCTATCTATCTATCTATCTATCTATCTATCTATCTATCTATCTATTTATCTGTTGGCAATTACAGAATGTCATTTTAAAAAATAATTGGTAAGTGTTTTTTAAACATTTTCAGTTGGTAATTATGAATTTTGCCCGGATGGCGGTCAAAGCCTACTCTTATCGATTTTTGGACCATTAAGGGATCTTTATCGTGTGCAACTTGCACATAGGACCTCCGAGGTTTTTCGCCCTTGTCCGAAAAGGCTAGATGTAGATCTTTCCTGCTATAATATCAAGGGTGTGGCTGAGAGACAGCACTAAGAATTAGGAGCCAAGGGGTAACAGTAGAAAGGCTGCAGAAAGAGTCAGGAGCCTAGAGGAAAGGGGGGGGTGGCAAATGAGGTGAGTGGTGAGAGCAGAAAGTGAAGACGAAAGCAGACCGTAGAACATTGCTAGAGAGCAGGAAAGGAGGTAAAAGGAGATGATTTTTTAGAGAAGAAAAATGGCCGTCGCTATCCGGATTCGAACCCGGGGCCTATTGAATGAGAGGCGAGCACCATAACCTCAAGGCCACGGGAGTAGCCTACAATGTTATTTATGCAGGAAGTTCTGTGACTTTGACCCCAAAAAATCGAGAAGTCTTTTTGTATTAAAATTTAACTCAAAATAAAACAAATAGGTTGAAATACAATTTTAAATAAAAACCCATGGGATTTATGTATTTTGTCTTTGCTGGGTAAAACTAAACTTGAGTCTTCCATTTTGGAACTAATTTGACCTACTTTCCATTTACTTGACCTATTTCATGTTTACTTGACCTACTTCACACTCACTAGACCTACTGCGTCACGCACACACAAAACACACACACACACACACACACACACACACACACACACACACACACACACACACACACACACACACACACACACACACTTGACCTACTTTCCACTCAGTTGACGTTCCTGGCACATTAAATGAGTTCTCCACTCTCACCGGGGTCATCTTAGGGTCACCGTGACGTTACACGCAAAATATGCTTTTAAACTTACGGTATGAAGAATGGGGGAGGGGGGGTCGAAATGTTCTTATTAACACCTGTTTTTGACAAGTTTTAGTTTTCAGTGTTATCTTTACTTGTGCCTCCAAGGTGGTGTTTCTACGCGGAGCCGAGGCTGTAGTGATCCGCAAGGCTGCAGCGGGCCCGGGTTTGAGTCTGTACCTTGTAATGAAGAGGAATGTCCAGGTTAGTATGGGGTCATGCGCGAGAGAGCGCGTATGTGTGTTTGTGCATGAATGTGTATGTGTGTGTGTGTGT
>NW_004797720.1:207819-209091 GCF_000002075.1 Aplysia californica | reverse complement strand
CTCTCTCTCTCTCTCTCTCTCTCTCTCTCTCTCTCTCCCTCTCTCTCTTTCTCTCTCTCTCTCTGTATATATTTTTTTTCGAAAAAATGAGAATCTAAAATGTGCCTTTTTTAATTACTCAAATATTTGATTTGCTGCTGACTGTGACTGCTGCTTTCCAGCTAGGTCTGTCAAGAGCCGGGCTCTCCCATGTCGAAGTAAATAATATGTTGAAGTGCTTTAGAGACCTTTTCAGAGTGTCTTTCTAGCACTTTTTGGTGCACCAACCTTGTGTTTCCCTGAGGACAGCCCAGACTGCCTTCTGGATTCTGAAATCGTGCATTCTTACGACATTGCCAGCCCAGCGAAGTTAAGTCATTTTTAGCTTTGTAAACGGGCTCTCGGCATTTGCCCTTTTGAGAACACCATATTCGGTGGTTGTCCTACGCCGTAGAAACTAGGCCAGTAGGACGATATATTGCCAAACGCCCTGGTTGCTTACCGTTGGCCTTCTGTCACCAACATCGAAGCTGTAGCCGGAAAGAATGCTTAGATCTTCATCCGATTGATATGACATACATCATACCGCGGAGAACAGCGAGAGCCACTGAAGTGGTTCACTGAAATCCTTTCGCATGTGGCCGTTAAAGCTCAGTATGCCTCATCCGCCCTGGCTGGTAAAACCAAAGAGGTTTGTGGCTAGGCCAGGGCAAGATCGACTCTGGGATCGATTCTTTCGAGTCCAAATGAGGACTCAAAGAATCGATCTTGTTCGAGTCCGCCCAGGGTCGACGCCTCCCGTCTCCTTTTTTTAGCCTGGTTCCTAGCCTAGACTCTAAGCAAGAATCTAAATCTCTACTGCACTATTACAGTCCTGTCGTGGGATAGGCCTAGGGCTGTCCCACCCCACAGTCAAGTTTTTTGCTTCAAAACAGACACCGCACCAGGACGGGACTCATCCGGCGGCTTCTATGATGTTGGCCGAGGCGGAGTTAAAAATGCATTCCAAAAATTTCTTAAATATTGGCCAAATTTAAGAAATAATAAGATTTTCGTGATCAACGACCCAAAATTAGCAAAAATTACGCGAGGAACCCATTATAACGCCCGATTACCAAGTTAAATTAATTTTTGTGAGTTTTGTTTACTTATGTGGGTTTTTTTCACTATTTGAATTCGGCGTGCACTAGGCCTTGATAGTGCAAGAGAGAAGGAGCCTGTGCCCCACGCATTGGCAAGAGTCATAGAAGGGAGGCAACACACACACACACACACACACACACACACACACAC
>NW_004797720.1:194440-206495 GCF_000002075.1 Aplysia californica | reverse complement strand
CACACACACACACACACACACACACACACACACACACACACACACACACACACACACACATACACACGCACACACCGTAACAAAAAATCCGATTGTCCACGACAATGTCCACCCTTCCCATCTGGCCACAGGTGGCGTGAAGACAAGGACCCGAGAGTGCACGAAACAGCCGTGTGATGAGCCGACGTCACAGGAGGCCGCCTGTAATGAGCAAGACTGTCGTGAGTACATATAATGTTTTGGCAAGAGTTCCGTAGGGACATGTAATGTTTCTGAGCAAAACTGTCGTAGGTACCTGTCCCTCGGCTATTTTCCTACAGGTTTTGGAAAAATCCCTTTGAACTGTTTTCATAGCGTACTTTACTACGAGCCTTCTCAACGTGCGGCAGGGGTCTCGAACTGAGGCCTACTATATCATCTAGGTCTAAGTATTAAAAATCTATTTATCCAGTTGACCCCATATTCAGTCTCTGAGCCTTATTTCCAAAGGTAATTACAACATTTAGTCCGAAGTGACATGAAAATAAAGAGCTACTAATAGTTATTTATTTTTTACTTACTATTAGCCTTATTATTACATTATTAGATCTGTTTTGCAATTTTGGAACAAAAATCATTTGTATAAACACAAAAAATCAACGTCCTCAAAACAATCTAAACAAGACGTGACTAGATCCATTTACTCCACATGCCTTATAAATGAGTAGGGGCCTACTTACCAAGCCTGTTTTGTGTTTTTCTGTAGTTTAATGCATGTGTCCAGGTGAAATAGGGGTAGGAAATATTGAATAATGTATGATTAAATGTTCCAAATCAGACTGATGCGTTGCTTTCTGTTGATCACATTAATTATTAAACTAAAAATGTTGCACAAAAATGTCTTCTAGTATCAGTTTCCTTCTTGAATGGACTGCAGTGTATGTCTGTTCAGTTATGATAATTTCAAAATTGTCCATGCAGGTTCTTTTGAAGAGCGAGGAGTGGAAGCGTAACAATAGTTGTTTTTTTAAAGATGTTCGCCAGAATCCGCCAGTGTTTCTCTTTCATTTCGAACTCAAAACTGTCAGACATCGCCGTGGTTAACTTGCAGAAAGATGTTCTGCAAACAGGGCTTTTAAAAATATTGAACAAAAGAAAAGAAGGTCCATTGACATGTTCTGTCAAAAGGGATGTTCAAGCCGCCTCTATCCAAAGAGCTTGTGTAGTGGCCGTACTTTTGGTAGCAAATGGTTGTCTGTCCGAGTTGAGAAATTTCATCCAGCTCTTCGTCTTTATGCGAGTAGCTTAGCCAGCAATATAAACCAACACAGATTTTGTCTCTACAGAAGTGACTCCTCCAACTCAATTAGATTGTCCTAAGTTTCGGGAGCCCTCTAGTCTGTTTCAATGTTAAAATTGCAATCGGGGCAGGAATTACCAGGTTTGAAAGGTTTGAAAGTTCTGCATTAAGAGTTAAAAGTAGTCTTGATCTGTGAAAGTTTGATTATTTCCACAATATGCTGAATGTTAATAAAGTAGGTCCCTCCTGAGCCCTGTCGCAATTTGCTGAATTCTTTCTCCAATGGATCAGTCGAAAATTGACCAAACATGACATATTGATGGGAGGACTGAAGTGACCATCTACAAAGCTCAACAAGGCCATTGCATGTGTGGTGGATAGCTTTAAAGGTGTCAAGAGTTAGTTGCTTTTGTCTCTTGCCTTGTTCCTGCCATATTCTGAGCCATGTCTCCAAATTTCAAAATTGTATCAAGTCTCTCGCCAGCAGCCTCACACATCACAGCTTGAAGATCATCTCTGAGACGGATGTCGATATCCTTTGACTTAACATTTAGAATTTTCCACCACGTCATCACCTTTTTGAGGAAGATAGCAGTGTCCTCAAAACCGTCAAACTGTTGCATGCCTGAATATTTAAAAGAGCAAATCGTCACGAGTCCGTTCGCTGAAAACCCTCGCCTATTGACGTTCAACGGGTTTCGGGGAAACAGACACTTTCACTTCAATCGGACATTTTCACAAGACAACCGGCTTCGAATTTTTTGAAGTTCTTGGAAGTGTTTCCACTTTGCTGTTCTTTGGATACCGTCATCGTTGAAAGTTAATTCGCCAATAACTTCAGTCCGCCAATTATTCCGGATGTTCTTTAAGAAGTGTACATAGTCGTAGAGAATGAACATACCTGATTGTGTGACCCATGGTTTCTCAGGCTCAGAGTCAAACAATTTGTTAAAGGCTTGGTTGTTGCGGTTTCCATCACAAATAATCGCTTTAACTTGCCCCCCCCCCCCCCCCCCCTGCTTCTTCAATTCACTCAGCAGAAGTCGTCATTTGATCATGCAAAAAGTTAGAATTTAACTTTGAAATCGGTAACATCTTTGCAAAAAATGCTGGCCCTCCAAACATGCAGTTCACCATTATTCCCAAAACATTATTTGTTTTGCAATTTAAAAAAACACAACATTTCTTGCCCATAATGAAACCCAAAAGACATCAATCACACATGCTTCGAAATCCAAATGTGTGGCAGTGAATCTAAGAATATTTTAAATGAGTTTACACACTGTTGTTCGTGATCATGAAATGCAAGTGAAAGGTTGGATTCAACAAGAAAGGCAGAATGAAGAGTCTGGTACGAGAGAGACACTTCTTTGCCGTACTGGAACGATAACACCTGTTGATTCAAGAATTCTCAGTTCTATCTCGTACAAAGAACACCAGGTAGAGCTATTATATATTTTCAACACGATGAAAATATTGATGAATAAATATACCATTTAATACACAACACGACGCTTTGAATCAACACAGCATATTGATTTTGCCAGGCTTGCGAGAGACTCGCTAGACAGTTAGACAGAAGCCAGACAGAAAACACCGTAGGTCACCAGTATGAGACCCCAGCCACACCCTGAGCAGGCCTCTAGTAGAGAACGCCATGATGTTTTGACAGTGGGATTTTAAACCTGCGCAATTTTCCGCTGCCCAGACGACTAACTAAGAGAAGGAGGAGGGTAGGTGGGATGGAGTAGAGGAACCAAAGACAGAAAAAGGGGTAGATAGGAGGAGGAAGAGGATAAAACAATAAATCTATTAAATATATATAAATACCAAGGGGGAGAAAGCGTTTGCTACTTTATAAAACGTCCAAATCTTTAAAATGTTTCTAGCATTTTTACATAATGCCAAGACTCAGAAGTTTACATTCCTACTTGGCAGGGTGTCCCCAGTGGCTCAGCTTGTATCAGTTTGCATAGCAGTGTGGACGATCCTGGTTCAAATCCTGGACACCCTGGACACCCTGGAATTTGGGTTATTCAATGGGTTATTTCATGGGTCTCTGCCCATTTGACGTGGTTGTATCCTGGATGGAAGTCATTTTGTTCGTTTGTTTGTTGTTATTGTTGTTGTTTTTTTTGGGAGGGTATTGGTTTTGCCTTTGTTTTGTTTTGTTATTGGTTTGTTGTTTGTATACTGTATATTTGTTGATGTTGCTTTTGGGGGGGTTTATTTTGTTTGTTTTGTTGTTGTTTTTAGTGGTTGGGGGGAGGGGGGAGGTGTCCTATTTTCTTAAACCACCAAACGCTGTCAGCAAGTAGGGGGTTTTTTATATTAAATTTTTTAAACTATGCACAACTATATTTTGACGTCCACGCTGTCTGGGATTTTCCTCAGTAGGTCTGTGGGACAGAAAAAGCAAAGTGCAGTCAAGCCTTGTTATACCGCCTACCTTATGACGAGAATGAAATTGGCGGTACAGCGGGACTGGCAGTACAAGGAAGTTTTCATGTCCTCTGTTAAATACATGTAGCGTCGTTGTTTACCAATCACCAGATGAAGTAATGAGTCATCTCCCTTCGATCTGTCACTTAGACGTGAGCGTGAGTCCTCACTAAATAAAAGCCCCACGGGCATTCGTAAGTCTGTAAATCATTTTGGGCTGATGTCTGGCGACGACAGATAATTTGCGGGTTGGGAGCGGGAGGGGGGGGGGGGCGGTGAAGCGAGGTTCCTTTAAAGCTTCTTCATGCGACTTTAAAATAATTTAATTACAATTTTTTTTTTTAAGATATTTACCAAGGCCTAAAGAACATTGTATTGTGTTAGCTTACGACACACTATATCGTTGTAAATTTATCCATTATATTGCCTGAAATGTACTCCACAGGGGTAGGGAGTAGGGAGGTAGGATGGACAGGGAGGGAGCAAATCGGTGAAAAGCGTTTGATTTAGACCTAGGCCTACCTCGAAGAGACGTGTGTGTGGATGGCGGTGTAAAATCACAAATACTATGTTTTTACAGGGGATTCTTTTCGTACATTGGCAAGACCTGGCAGGAGTTGGGACAACGAAGTTTGACTGTAATTGTTTGTACATTGTCTGCAGTTACGTGTCGTCGATAGGCTAGTGGTTAGGCTACGAGAGTCAAAGATATAAGATTGATGGTTCGGGTTTTCGAAGCTCATCTCGGTCCGACTGGGAAAGGCACTTTTCATAAATATCCCCATTTGTTTGACTGTCCAATCTCCATGCCGGTATTGGTGATGATAACGAAAAAGATGTGGAGATCTGTTAACTAGTAATATTTTGCTACTGCTCCTGCTGCTGCAACTGCTGCCACTATTATATTATATGTGAGTTGTGATCAGCGCCTAGCAGGCAGCTGTGCAACTTGCTCTGTATGAATGTGCCAATTTCTCTGTTTTCAAGAGGATTTATGTATTTTTAACATCATGAACTTTCAGTGCTGGACATTTTGGTGCTAAAATTATGAAATTTTGTAAGGAATCAAGAAAGTTATTCCACCATTTTGGAGCCATGTTTGCCTTATTCTTAGTCTCATTGGCCATTTTCCACCTTCAACTAGCCCTGAGACATGTTTTCACCCAGCTGTCAATTGACCCAGTTTACTCCCAACAAAATGTCAACATTTGTGCTGTGAACACCTCTTGTACAAACATTCAACCTCGACCTGGGTCTTATAACAACAACAACGACCAGTTCAAGCATACAGTTACCTGCAACCCAGTTTCACAATACGCGTGTTAGTCCAAGCAACAACTGGTCAACATCAACACACTGTGTAAACAACCTGTGACTCTTAGTTCTTAGTGTGACAAACACTCAACAAAAATTGCTCCCTCAAAATACTAAAGTTTCATTCAAAAGAAGAGGGAAGAGGGGGGGGGGGCGTCAAAAGCAACGGTCTATTAAAATTATCTCCCTTCCTCGGCAGACTGCTGTCTACAAATATCCTAAACCAGCCAACTTTGACAATCTGATCCAAATTTACACTAGACTTGAAATACAAGAAGAATCTCATCATTTTAAGGTTTCGTTTCTCAATGCACAGTCTGCCCGCAACAAAACTACACTTTTGAATGATCTGACGGTTGAATCAAATAGTGACATTTTATTCATTACCGAGTCATGGCTCAGCCCTACTGGTGACAACGTCCTCCTGCAGGAGCTAACACCTTCAGGCTACTCCAACCACTCCATTCCTAGACTGACAGGCAAAGGCGGTGGGCTCTTTGCTATCATTAGAAGCTGTATCACCACAGTGTGCACACCACTTAGAGACTATAAATCATTTGAGGCATGTGAATTCCTAACTACCATCAAGGATCACTCAACAACTTTCACCGTCTTCTTTCGACCGCTCCCAAACAGAAAAAAACAAATTGACCACCGGCATGTTCCTCTCAGAATTGTCCGACCTACTTGACATTTACTCTGCTAAAAAAGGACATTTAATCATTCTGGGGGATTTCAATCTGCATTATGATATAATCTCAGACAATTACATTCGAAACATCAAAATGGTCCCTGAAAACCACAACTTGAAACAGCTCGTTGATGGACCCACGCACCGCCACAATCACATCATCGACTGGCTCATTGTCAGAGATGGCGATCATCTTGTCCGTGAGGTCTCCGTTAGAGATAAGGGACTGTCGGATCACAGTTTGATTTCGTTTCACATTCATGTCACAAAACCAAAAACGAACAAAAACCTGATAAGTGCAAGAAACATCAAGAACATTGATCATGAACAATTTTCAGAAGGTACGAGATGAGACTTTTCTTCTACGGTCGAAGGCAACAGCAACACCCATGCCGACACCTATAACAGAGCGGTTCGTGAACACTTGGACAAACAGGCCCCGCTCCGGGCTCGAGTTGTCACCTGCCACTAGTCTGCACCTTGGCTCTCTTTGGAGTTCAAACAGCTCAAACAGGAACGAAGATGTGCTGAGAGAAGATGGAGGAAATCCAAATTGACAGTTGACAAGCTTAACCATAAAGTGAAATCTTGTGCTAATACCGATTGGAAAAAGTACTATTCTGCAAAAATTGTTGAATGTCCATCCTCAAAAGCTTTATTTAAGATATCAAAAGAACTCAGCGGACAAGCCAAAACAAAAATCTTGCCAAACAATGTTCCAATGGAAACACTGCCAGACAAATTCTGTACTTACTTCCATAACAAGGTTGTCCAAATTCGGCAAGGATTAGACTCAGAGAACAAGACAAGTAACATCCCAATGTCTGAACCATTTAATGGTGAACCTCTTGAAAAGTTCAAGTCAGTTAGTCGTGAATTTGTGAAAGACACTGTTATGGCATGCCCACCAAAATCCTGTCATTTAGACCCAATGCCTACTGACTTACTGCACAGTCATATTGACAATGTTATAAATGTTATAACTTCAATTGTAAACACATCATTAAGCGAGGGTACAGTTCCACCATGCTTCAAAACAGCATCTATCTCACCTCTGATTAAAAAGTCTGGCCTTGACCCAAATGACCTAAAGACTACCGTCCATTATAAAATTTACCTTTTCTTTCCAAAGTTTTGGAAAAAGTTGTCCTTTCACGACTTAAACTTTAAGTTAAAGATCACCTCACAAAGAATAACTTATTTGAGCCATTTCAATCGGCATACAGAGACAACCATAGTACTGAGACTGTTTGCTCAGAATTGTCTCTGATCTACTCAATGCTGCAGATGAGGGTTTGATATCCGTTCTCTCACTTTTAGATCTGTCTGCAGCGTTTGATAATTTAGACCACAACATCATGTTGAGTCGTTTGTCGGACGTGTTCGGAATATCTGGCACCGTACTTGAACGGTTTCGATCTTACCTCAGTGATAGATCATACTTCGTTGTTGTTGAGAGCATTCAATCCTGTTATCAATTGCTGGAATTTGGTGTGCCCCAGGGGTCAGTACTAGGACCTGTGCTGAACACTATGTACACCTTACCCCTTGGTCGTACCATCAGACACCATTCCTGCCTTACCATATGAACGCAGATGACACACAACTTTATATAAGTCTGCAAAACCCAACAAAATTCAATCTCTGTTGAAAGACACCTCAGAATGTTGTAAAAAATCTGTAAAAGCATGGATGACTGAAAATGAATTGAAATTAAATTATGACAAAACAGGAATCATGCCATGCTCAACCAACTCAAAGATAAATGATCACCATTGACAAAAGTACTGTCGCTTTTTCAAACAAAGCAAAAAATTTAGGAGTATACTTAGAGAAAGACTTGTCCATGGAGACCCAACTTAACCATCTATGTAACATTTCATACTTAGAAATGAGAAGAATTGCTCACATAAGGAAATTTCTTAGCACTGATGCCACCAAAAAACTAGTGTTTGCCTTCATTTTGTCACGCATTGATTATTGCAATTCAATGTTCGCTGGTCTACCCGAAGAAAAAATTGCAAAACTCCAACGCATTCAAAACAATGCTGCCAGGCTAGTATTAAAGCAATCAAAACGCCATCTTGTAACTCCCCTAATTAAAGAGCTCCATTGGCTTCCACTGAAAGCGAGAATTGATTATAAGTTAGCCCTATTATGCTTTAAATGTCAAACTAACCAGTCTCCCACATACATTCAAGAACTCATTGTACCATACACACCATCACGTGAACTAAGTTCCAGTGGCTCTAGACTAATTTCAACACCTCGTGTGTCACTGAAGAAATACGGTGAGAGAGCTTTTTCTTTTTCAGGGCCAACAGTTTGGAACACTCTCCCTCATGATTTGAGGAGCAAAATAAAACTTGATACTTTCAAAACCCATCTATTTAAGAAATATTTTAATTAGTCGATAGTAACTTTGCCTTTTTGTATGAGCATTTTTTATTGTCTGAGAGAATGTTGTTGTCAAAAAGTGCGCACATGATGAATTTGTATTGTGTTAGTATGAATGCGTTTTTAATCTCCTATGTACGCCTTGGGCCCATGCTGTGGGGAAAGGCGGGATACAAATGCTATTATTATTATATATTATTATTATTATTATTATTATTATTATTATTATTATTATTATTATTATTATTATTATTATTATTATTATTATTTCGAGAGAAACAAATTGAGTAAATTATCTTTATAAACCGAACCAATGCATACATACAATACTGCTGAGGTAAATAAAACTCACAGGAAACACACTACATATTTCAAACCAACACAAGCAATCGTACAAACACATAATTTATGTTTTTGTTTGCAATTGGCGTAAAAACAGACCGTACAAGACTTGGTTTTTGGCATGCTGTAACGAAACTGTTGTAAAGCTGTTGGAAATGTTTTACACCCCATTTACATTTGTAGGAAGCAGGCTGCTTCGATTATGTCTCTCGGGGCCAGCATGAGCTGATTGAGAAGCAGCATTCCAGCAGAGAGACGGAGATACATATGTACTCGAATTTTCAGAAAGCGAAAAAAAAGGAGAAAAAAACAAACCCTTTTCCCATCTTACCCTGACGAGCACCGAACTCTGCTGCGTGCACGTTCACAGAATCGAAACACTGCAAGAATATATACCTACCGGCAAAAGTAATGCGAATTCACATGACACAAGAAGAGGAGAGTAAAGTGAAGCAATATTTGTATTTAGAGAAGCAGGTTTGAGGTGACTCAAATTGCACAAAACGATGCTTGAGACTTGGAGATTTGTTTCGGGACGAATTTTGTTATTCGGCATCAATGACCTTGACCTTGGGGCTTAAGTTCCTTTCAGTATCTGGTATGGCCATCAGCGTTGATGACAACAGTGCATTGGCAATGCATAGAGAAGACCAAGCGATTGATTTGGCAGTTGGGGACCTACACTCCTGAAGAATAGTATAGCAGCACCCAGCTGTGCTGTTGTCCAGGGTCTGGGCTGGAGTTGGTTGAGACGCCTCTGAAGGATGTCCCAAAGGTGTTCTATTGGGTTCACATCTGGTGATCGGGGTGGGTGAGGCATGGTGGGTATGTTGTTCTGCACTAGGAACTGCTGGGTAGCACGTACTATATAAGTGTGCGGCCGTAGTGAGGCAGGTTTTCTGCTACAGGTTAACCTGCAGATGCCCGCTTTGAGAAGTGTCTTTTGTTTTTTTCGAAACCGTCCGAAGTTAAGGGCTGGTGGGGCACCTGAGGACTAGTTTGCCTATTACAAGGTCTAGAGTGCCCATATTTGCTGTGGGACATCGTGTGCTATTGGGGATTTGAAATCAATAGTTCTAAAAGTATATTGTGAATCGGCAGCTATGGAAACGGCGGCCATATTGGATTTTGTATACCTTTTTCAATCCCATTTCATTCCATTATTTATTAACTGATTCACTTCTAATATGGCTTTCCAACAGTAAGTATGTAGCTCTTAAATTTGGCATTTTGAATTTTTTACATATGCTTTAGTTTTTATTTTATTACACTTACAATTGGGTTGATGCACAAAAAAAGTTTTAAAAATGGAAAATTCATGTTTTCTAAGCCCATAAATCAAAAACTACTCAATTCATCAAAAATTCAACAAGCCAAAATTTAAAACTAGGTGTTGTTGGTATCCTGTGAAAGTTACATTGAAATTGAACAAGAAACAGAGCAGAAAATGGGATAATGTGAGAAACAATAGAACTGTGAGAAAAAGCCGATGAAGGTAAGAAAAGGTTAAAAGATATGTGCTTTCGCAGGCAGAAAAACCTGAAAAAAACACACAGTTTTAGAGTGTAGCAAGGCTTACATACATGTCTGGATATTGTTCGGGAAATGTCCTGGTACTATAATATGTAATAGCCCCAATTTGCATAATTTGACCCCAAAACACGATTTCTAGGTGCCCAACTAGCTCTTTACGCGTGTTACCAGCCGTTGGTTGCGGGTAACCCGCGCAGCAACTTTACCGGAATGTCTTGGCAATTCTTGCCCGCCGTCAGTCGCTGGTTATGCAAAAATTCTATCCCGGACATGAATGTTTTGCCTTATATTCGAAACAAAAAAGCTAATAATTCATTAAGAAATCATTAGCTTTTCTTGTTAATTTTTTTATTTCTTTTTTGGCTTTAATTGTTTTGTGTTTTACTCATCGGCCCCATGTGCATGGTTGAACTGTATCAATCATGTTAGCATGAATTAATTTTGTTTAAATGTTGTTAAAATGAGAAAGAGAGAGAGAGAGAGAGAGAGAGAGAGAGGGGGGGAATATGGGATGATGGTGATAATTATACAAATCATTTATAAAATTATAAACAGAAAATAGTAACATAGCACTTCCACTAACCTCAAACTAATAACTAGCCTTTCCTCTGGCAATACTGGATCTTGAAGATTTCACCAGTTTTTCAATAGCCAGGATTCTTTTTTCAATTCATAGAAAAGGTAGTGGTATTCACCAAATTGCCGTCTTTCTCTATTTATTGGGTATACATTATGTATTCCTGTCTTCTTCACAGACCTCAACAATAACGAACTGTACAGTAGCATAAATTCATCTTCAGACGACATAATTCGCTAATCAATATAAAAATGTTGTACATGTTTACCTCTGAGTCTCTGAGCCTGCTGAGAGGCAGGGTCCAAGTCATCACTTGGGCCACTTGCCATACCAACCTGCTTGACAGGTTACCAGTCGCTTGTAATGGGGAAACCTGCGGCAGAATGCCTGCCGCACTACAGCCGCGCCCTGAGGCCGGGCGTTATCCTGCTGAAAGAGGTGGTTTTGATGTCTCTGGAAAAATTGAGCAACATGGGGTTGCAGTACTTGTTTGATGTAGCGCTGCGCCGTCACTCCGTTGCCATGTCCAGGTCCTAAATTTTGGAAGATTATGGGGCCCAGTCTTTGATTGATACCGATTGCGCCCCATATCATCACGCTTTGACCTCCCCACGGGTCTCTCTCCCAGATGTTCTCGTCAGAGTAACATTGTCCCCGGGGCGGCGCCAAATTCGGACCCGTCTATTGTCAGGATCGATGCAGAAGCGACTCTCATCGCTGAAGATCACACGCTGCCACTGTCGATGACGCCAGTTAACGTGGTTCTGAGCCCACTGGAGACGAGCTCGTCCATGATGGACGTTCAGGGGTTCTCTCTTCTGCGGACGCCGACAACGCAGCCCCCTGGCCACAAGTCGGCGGCGTATAGTGCGGTCACACACGGCTCTACCGGGCGTTCTTATGGTATTTTGGGCTGTATCGGAGGCAGACAACCGTGGATCTCGGCGATGCTGACGCACGATGAAGCGGCCTTGGGCAGCTGTTGTCAGTCGAGGTCTTCCGCTTCTTTGGAAATCTCTCATGGAGTTGGTTGCCTGGAATCTGTTTTGCAGGCGGCATATAGTGCTGGCATGCACTCCCAGGACTGTTGCCACGTGCAGAGGGCTCTCGCCGGCTTGCAGACGTCAACTAGCTCTTTCTCGATTTTCCGCAGATAATCTTGGCACCTTGATAGTCGGACTAAGCTACACTCAGTCAAACATTTTAGGGCAGAGAATTTATAGGCCAGACCAACTTAACATGTGAGCAAAAATTCTTCATTCAATTCACGTTTTAATTGCGTACCATTGAGAGGGTTGCTTTATTGTATTGTTTGATGCATAAGCGGCCAATGAGTGTGTTGTGTTTTTTAAATATCGAGCCAATCCAAAAGAAGAACACACTGTGAATAGAGCCAAACGAAAACAACTCTTGAAAATACTCAGTTTTATTTTCTGTACATGGTGTTATTTTTTCTACCTATTTGTGCCGGTCAGTATAT
>NW_004797720.1:173799-193313 GCF_000002075.1 Aplysia californica | reverse complement strand
GAGAAAGAGAGAGAGAGAGAGAGGGGGGGTGAAATGGAGGGGAGAAGGACTGTGAAAAGGATCACATTGATACGAAGGAATGTGATTTGCCACTGCTTCTTGAGTGAATGTGTGTATGTATGATATATCTACAGTGGGTGTCGCATTCATCGAGGTCACATTCAACGAGAAGTCGGCTCCAACGAGGCAATCCTTAATCCCCGATTTTCTCCTCTATATTTCTTTGTAAATGTACGTCAGCTCCAACGAGGTTGCACACAGACCGAAGTCGCTTTGAACGAGGTCGCGATAACCAAATAAAAGGAATTAGGGGCCCCAAAAGCGAAAAACAAATTCTTTTTCTCCATTTCACGCGAAGCACAAGGCCCATCCTCGATTCCTAACACATTGTATTGCTAGATTTAGTGTGCCTGCTAATATTATGGGTCCTATTATTATGGGCCCCCAAGCCAAGAGGGTGGGTGAGGGTTGGCCTACGATAGGTGGAAACGCGATGCGGGCTATGTGAAGCTGTATGAACTCTGGAAGGGTAGGTCTAAATCAGGGGTTCTCAACCTGGACCATTCTTGGGAGGTCTCGAGATCATTGAGGATTTTGTGCTTTAATGACCCTCTGAAAACTAAAATATTGCTCTTTTTCTCTTCCTGACAACTTTCAAAGTACGATTCCCTCTTCAATTGGCTGAAATAAGAGAAAAAGTAAACACCTCTTCAATTGGCTGAAATAAGAAAACACCTGAACTTTTAAAGAAGACCAGAGAAACAACAATGCTACACCAGTTTGTAATGCCTGTTTATGTAGGCCACTCATAGGTTTGGTTTGCAGTGTTTTCTTTTGTTTCAATGTATAATTTAGCCTCACCATAGGACAACGCACAATAGCTTGAGGCCTCGTTTATGACGAGCTACATCACATTAGTGCTGGTTTCGGAGAAGGGGATCACAGGGGGAAGCCTGGTATGCATATTTTCATCGGCATGAAGCAAGCTTGAAAAAAAGAAAATTTGACTCCAGGGGACAATTTCAACAACAAAGTGTGTCGAGCTTAGGGGCTTCATTTTACGGTCCTTTGTGAATAGCAAAACAAAGGAAACCAAACACAAAATGAGATACACTTTTATACAGTGGAACTCGGATTCAACGAGGTCGCTGGGCCTGACATAAAGTCTCGTTGAATCCGAGTTCTCGTTATAGCAAACTCGAGGTTTTGTGTAGATAATTACAGGCACTGAGCAAGTAATGTATAAAGAGAAGTCACAAGTAGTGCCTGAAATGCCTGCATATTATGAGCTGGGCAAAGAGAGACTGATTCGTTCAAATGCACACATCTGAGTCATGTTGATTGTTTACCAAAAAGCTGTGTTGCTGTGTAGAGCCTAGCATACTGCAATTTTAGATTTCATGGACGAGCGCACAATTCATTAGTGATCAGTTGCCGAGAGGGAAAAACAAAGACTGTGACGCGTTAGTATATGCGACATTCAACGCCCGGATCGCTAGTGCCCCCCCCCCCCCCTCCCCCCTCGACACACACAAACAGTCACACGTGTGCAGGCCGCCCATCCGATCCCAACACACGCTAGAGTAGACACGTGCACGTGCCAAAAACGCATGTGTTGGTATGAAAAAGGCCGCTGATTGGTCGCATGTAATCGGCAAAGCGAATAGTGGTTTACGATGATGGTATCCAGGAATAGATAAAGTTTGTTCTGGGAGAAAAATGAGCGAAGCCACGTCCTCTGGAGCTGTTCACCCTGGAAGCGACCTCGTTGAATCCGAGCTCGCTGATTTAAGTGCTCGTTGAATCTGGGTTATTTTTTATTGATTTTAAAGAGGAAAAAAGAGGGGAATCTATCTCATCTCGTTGAACCCGAGCTCGTTAAATCCGAGTTCCACTGTACCATACTTGGAGCTGTTTTAGCATTGCACTTCCGGTAAAATATATCCTTATATTTCATCCGTGAAATATAAGCTGGCTAAGCTGATATCTCACAAGTGAAATATAAAAATTTGCATAAATTACTCCACGCCCCGCGCACTAGATCTAGGCCTATATTCATTACATATATTCGCCTTCTACTTCTATCCCTCTGTGTAGTCTATACTCTAGGTCCAGGCCTAGGCCTATACCAGCTTGAATAATGAATTGATCATGAAAGATTAACAAAGTTTAAAATTTTATAGTCACTTTATCAAACATTTTAAAAAACCCACTGTTTAGATCACTTGCATTGCCTTTCGAATTTTAGTTTACATTAATTCTATCACTACATATACTAAATGATCAACTATATAAATGAAAGAAGATTAAACGTTAAAATAATATGTAATTGATAAATATGGTATTTGTTAATATACAAGTATAACACTCTTGAATAATTACTTTTTTGGAAATATTATAAGTTTAAGAAATCCATATTACCGGATCGATAGACAAAAACTCGATATCTAACTACATTAGCTCATCAGTATCCAAGTAACCTGACAACTTTTGTTGTTAAAAAGCCTTTTTTTCATCTTTGACCAATTTAATGCAATGCGTTAGATTTAGATCTAGATCAGATCTAAATCTAGAATCTAGAATCTACATCTAGATATTAGATCTAGAATCTAGATCTAGAGAATAACTCTTTGCCTTTGTTTTGTTTTGGTTACGAAGTTTGAAATCAAAATCAAAGTCATCTCTATTCTAACAACAACATGCCATATTAATGCAGTTTCTTTCAACTTTTGAATCGTACGTTTTCTGATTACTTTGCTTATATTTACGGTATGATAGTTTTGTTTGGGGTTTGTTTCGCGGAGGGAGACATACGGATAGTACAACTTGTAAATTAGCGTGGCTAAAAGTAAAGGAAAACAATCCAGATTTTTCCCAATTCTCAATCTGATTTCGACGAGCATGAAAATGTTGTTTTCATGTGAGACTCTAGAATGGATCCTCTTGTCCAATTGACGGGTCTTTTGAACTTTGTTGGTACTGATGTATTTCGCCAGCTGATATCAGTATGGTATAATAAATTTATTACACTCGTTGTGGTGTTAGAAAATGATTTATCCTACTTGTGAAATTGCCAGTTGTAATCACTCGTTGAAACTCGTGATTACAACTTGGCAATTTCACTCGTAGGATAAATCATGATCTTACACCACAACTCATGTAATAAATTATTTATAACGCCTTGCACAATAAAGATGGCACAGCTGATGCTAGGTGAGGCTAGTGCAAAGAAATTGCAGCAAGTTCCCCTTTCAAATGATACTGTCTAGAGGAGTACTGCACGTAATAGGGCTGTACCCCGGTAGCAAACCCGCTCGTGCTCACAAGCCCCTAGTTCAAGTCACAAGCCTCAAATCACTAGGTCAAGTCATCAAATCAAATCACCAGCATGATAAGTTGAGTCTAGCGCAAACTGTAACCTCCTTGGTCTAGTCTAAACTTCATGTCCACAGCAACTAGCAATCATCGAAGCCACTCGTGTCAGGCCCCCTCATCATCCCCACCCTGCTTGCAATCCGCGAAGCCACTTACGTCAGAAAAAGAGAGAGGTGGAGAGTGAGAAATCTCGCCGCTCGCCAACACAGTCACTGCGCGGCGTGGCGCTGTAGTTTAGAGGTGTGCGAGTAACGAGTCCAGGCTCGAGTACTCGAGTAATACATGCGGCGAGTCCAGACTCGAGTCATAAGTAAATTACTCGAGTAAGGACTCGAGTAAGGACTCGAGTCCAGACTCGAGTCTGCAGGGGGAAAACAGAAAAAAAGGAGAAAAATTTGGTTTTTAAAAAAGTGAAGAATTGATAAAAGAACAATTTTGATAAGCAATTTTTTAAAACTGAAGGAAAAGGAACAAAAAAACCCAAAAATACCCCTTCCCCAAAGGAAAAAACCGAACCCCCCCCCCCCCCCCCCAGAAAAAAGCAAAAAGGAAACCACTGTTAGAAACCCACGATGACCAATCAAACTTCTTTCTTTTATGAAGTGCATTGTCTGAGGTTTGTGTACATTTTATTCTTACTGTTGTAACAAAGAATTATTTTTTAAAAATAAAAAATAAGATAAGATAAGATGAAGACTACCTCTTATCTAGCTTAGTTGTTATACAGTTGTAAGCTTCTCACTCACCCGGGGTGAGAGAGCGAGCCTTTTGGCTATTCTCTTCATGTGTGCGTTTACCGTGATGTGATACCCAGTGTAAACCACAGAATTCTAGATCTACACTTTTTTAAAATTGAATTCTGTCGTGTAAACAAACGTTCCAGTCCTCTTGTGTTAAAAACATGCAATTTTATCTGCGAGCATTGAAAGAGAGAGAGAGAGAGAGAGAGAGAGAGAGAGAGAGAGAGAGAGAGAGAGAGAGAGAGAGAGAGAGGAGTAGCCTAGATATAGCGAGAACTTCTGGGCAAAACAAAATGCCGATTAGGGTAGTTCGGCTCTATTCTAAAAGTGAAACAGCCGTAGCATCATTGTAGAACACCAAATTAGTTTTACTTTTGTGTTATAATATCATTTTTTTAAAAAGGGGTTTGTCAATTTAATCATCCTCACCGATAGGAAGTATTCAGAAATTAGGAACACCTGGTTTTGTTTCACAGCGGGTGAGAATAGCCAACACTGGCTAGTCTCACCCGGGGTGAGAGGTCGATCACATTTTTATTCTCACCTGGGGTGAGAAGAGCCACTTCCTAAGATAAAATAAAATAAATACGGTATAAACAGCATATGTCTAGAATTGCCATAAGCCAACTCAAGCTCCCTCCTAGGAAGGCACTCTATTTTCTCTCCGATATTCAACAAAACCTTTTTTGAAACCCACTAAAATTCCCTTTCGGGATACTATTACTCGAGTAATAACTCGAGTCTTAAGAGCCGTGGGACTCGAGTGATTACTCGAGTAATTACTCGAGTCCAGAGCAGATACTCGAGTCTGGACTCGAATCTTAATATGCTGGACTCGCACACCTCTACTGTAGTTTATTCGATTAATCGAAGGCCTGCGCAAGCCTTAAGTCCCGTCCGCTGCCACAGGCCCCACAATTCACACAGTACTGATTTGCGCTAGACCTAGAGATTTGCCACAAGACAAGCTCCAAACCTGACCTGCTGACTTGTACTGTCTCGATACACCGAGCGAGCGGCACGGGCTCGATGGCGTAGGACCGTCTCGAGGGCGACAAGACAGTCCGATGTGTTCAAACAGCAAGACAGTACTGCCCGCTGTGTGAACTTTGAACCGTGGAGGAAGGGAACGGCTGGGCTTGTTTTGGTGCAAGGCGTAGAGAGCTGAAGTTATTTTTAACTTCCCGCCGTTGATCAGCTAAGCGAATGGATAAGTGAGAGGGAGCGTGGTATTGTAGTAACAGAGACCTAGGTTTCTGGTAGTAATAAGAATAAGTTGACTTAGATTACCCTAAAATGGAAAACTCCAGGGGTCGTTGTGATTGGCTTTTGTATCGTATGTATGTAACCTATTTTGTAGATGTGTTACACTCACAGTGACATAATACAGAACATTTAGGAGACGGGCTAGGCCTACTTCAACCCAATGTCAGGGCCAACCTGGGCTGAGAGGGAACAACGAACGCCCCAGCAGAAAGACGGAGATTCTCAGTAAAAATTTCTCTCCATACGGGAATCGAACTGAGGTCTTTTGCGTGCGACGTAACATCATAAGAATAGCCGATCCAATATTAATTTTAAGTGCATTGAATAGAGCTTTTTGTTTTTTACAACCGAACTATGAAAAAACAACAACCGATCTTGCACTTTTGGTGCAAGCCTCTCAACGCAAATAACCAGAGAATCTTCTGTAATATGTAGTGAGCCCAGTGCCACGAGAGTTCGCGACGTCACGACACAGTACAGTAGGACTGTCCGCGAGTCACAACTCACCGGAAGTTCTCTCCGGTAGCAAACGGGAGGCAAATCAAACCACAAGCCTGCTCGCAAGACTCTAGCGCAAGACTCCTGCTGCTTTACAAGCCTTCGATTAACCGAGCAGAATCCAGCCCTAGCACGTAAGTCTTCAAGCATTGAGGAACAGGCTGCAGAGGAGATCAAAGCTTCCCCAATGTTCTCGTTCCAGCTTGACGAATCAGTTGATGCGGTATCGTGCTCATAGTTACTGATCTTTGAAAAATATGTGAAAGAAGAATTTTTATTTTGCACCCCACTGTACACCACAACAACAGCTAACGATATCATGGACAAGGTATCCTCATTTTTTTTTAAACGAGGGTCTTGAGTGGAAGAATTGTGTGGCATTTGTACTGATGGTACCGCAGCCATGATTAGACGTAAGTCGGGCTTTCCGGCAAAAGTGAAGGAAAAAGCACCACACGCAAAAGGTGTTCACCGCATGATACATAGATATGCACTAGCTTGCAAGGTTGTCAGTACCACTTCGAAGGATACATTGGAATCGACTGTTAAGATTGTCAACTGTATGAAACGCAGCCCCCTAAATACACGACTGTTCAAGGAACTCTGTTCTGACATGAGTGCACGTCATGAAACATTGCTTTTCTACACTCAAGTTCGATGGTTATATAAAGGAAACGTTGTATGCCGGGTCCTCGAGCTGAGAGAGGAGATCAAGTTCTTCCTGAAAGTGCAAGGAAAAGATGAGCTCAGCATCACTTCTTAAATGATTTGTGGATTCAAACACATGTCTGATATGTTTGACTAGATCTACCTCAACAAACTCAACTTGAAACTTCCAGATCAGCAGACACACTCTCGACAGTTTAATGACGTTCTGGGTGGCTTTCTTTCACAAGTTCAGAATTGGCACCGGAAAGTTACAGAGGGAAACATTGCTATGTTTGCCAACCTTTCACAGGTGTTAAATCCAGGGGCGACCCTGTCTGCTGATCTTCAAGTTGACATTGCTGCACATTTGAAATCACTTGAAGATGAGTTCAAGAACTTCTTTCCTGACCTTGACTGTGGTGAAGAAGCTCTTGTGAGAAACCCTTTCACTCCTGGACCAGACATCACTGCCATTGCAGATGACATTCAAGACGAGCTTTTGGAATTGAGACATGATTCGTCAGCACGCGACACTTTTCTGGAGAAATCTCTTGCACAGTTTTGGTGTTCAATCCAGGAGTCATTATCTCAGATCAGCAAAACAGCAGTTCGAGTCATTGTCCCATTTGCCTTGACTTAAATTTACGAACGTGGATTTTCTACCCTTGTCCAACACAAGACAAAAGCAAGGAATATATGCTCCTTGCTTTACCCAATCCTTCCCCGAGAATTTCAAGACTGGTCGCTGAACTACAGGCACAGCCCTCTCACTACTGTAGTTGTTTTTTAACACTTTATTTGGGGTTGGGGCATGAGGGATCGTTCCATTTGCCGAACAATCAAAAGGGGGTCGCGGATTGAAAAAGGTTGAAAACCGCAGGTCTAGATCGAGACCTTCATTTTTTTCAATTTTCTTTTCTTCCCCTGATCAGAAAATCCAAGCTCCCGCCTGTACTTTATGTAGTATGTAGATCTAGGCCTAGAAGTGAGATGGTATGTTTCCAAACGAGAAGTGTTCAGGTAAAAAAAAAAAAAAAAGAAATTAAACATGCAGAAATGCGCACTGATGCTGTTTGAGATGTTTGTCATCAGGGGGAACAACTGTTTTAATTACTGGTATTATTACATCGTTTACTATAATAATAATTATAATAACTTGTCTCCTTTCTATTCTTTAGCCTTAGTCACGTTCAACGAGAGGTCGGATCCAAAGAAGACAACAAGCCAGTAGCGGCAACATCGTTGAATGCAACACCCACTGTATACATGTCTGTGTTGAGTGTGTATGTGTGTGTTAAGTGTGTGAATGTGTATGTGTGCATGTGTTTGTGTGTGTATGAGCTTATGTGTCTGTATTCTGTATGTTATGCGTGTGTATGTGTGTATGTCGATTTGTATATATGTGTGTGTTAGTGTGCATATGTCTGTTTGTATGTGTATTTGCTTATGTGTGTGTATGTGTGTCTGTGTGTGTGTGTGTGAGAGAGAGAGAGAGAGAGAGAGAGAGAGAGAGAGAGAGAGAGAGAGGGAGGGAGGGAGAGAGAGAGAGAGAGAGAGAAAGACAGAGAGACAGAGAGAGACACAGAGAAAGAGAGACAGAGAGAGAGAGAGAGAGAGAGAGAGAGAGACAGAGAGAGAGAGAAGGGGGGGGGGGGAGTCTGAGAGATACTGTAAAGGTTGTTATATATATTTATGCAAGTGTCATGGGTCTATTTGTGTGAGTGTGTGTGTGTGTCTGTGCGTGTGTACGTGTGTGCGTGTGTTTGCTTGTTTTGTGTGCGTGCGAGCGTGCTCGTGCTCTTTTTATGAGCGTTTTTGTATGCTGTTGTTTTATTGTTGTTGTTGTTTTATTGTTGTTGTTGTTTTGTTGTTGTTGTTGTTTTATTGTTGTTGTTGTTTTGTTGTTGATTTTGTATGTTGTTGTTTTCTTGTTGTCTTTGTTTGTTTATGTCGTTGTTGTTTTAGTTTTGTATATCTTTCGTAGGAAAGACAAAGTGAGATAGCTGGACTCGATGATTGAACTTGTCTGTTTTCTTTCCTCCTTCCTTCCTTCCTTCCCCAGCCATTGACGGTGGAGTAGAAGACTGGAGCGAGTGGTCAGAGTGCTCTGTGTCTTGCGGAGGTAAAAATGTGTCCTGACGTAGTGAAATCAAACGCTCGTCAGTTTTGGGGCATGAGGAGTTATTGGTATCTTCTTAAAGTAGGGGGTTTCCGCTAAAATCCCGGTTTTTCCTCTTTCTCGGCTCATAACTTTATTAGTTCTTAACCTAGCATCATAAAACCAACATGAATTGAGAGGTCTATATGTGCTTTTTGTTTCCATGTTAGTTTCAATTGGGGGAGAACTGCGTAACATTATTTTTGAGTTAAAACTACAAGGGTCGGTACGCGTTCTGCCACAACTCGTGGCACGCAAATTTTGACAAATTTAGAGCGCAGCGTATTTCAGACGGTTTATTCGAGCTGAATTTTCCATCGCTAGCCGTTGTAGGTGGCCGTTGAAATCACGTGATTCTGTAGTAGAATTGGACGCTGAAGAGTTTGCAACCCACACGGAGTTTGTACGACGCTTGTGTAAAAAGTTATGGTAATATATATATTATCTTCTAAATTATTTTTTATTAACAATGGAAAACGCCCCCGGGGCAAGTTATATTGCTAGATATATCATTTAACTCTCTAGAAATATCATTTTTGTTAAAAATGATTAAAGTTTTGTCGAGGAAAATCGAACTTTACTACACTACCCTAGTTCACTTCGTAAGGTAAAAAAATAATTCACCCGCAGAGCCAGAAACCAGGGGCAAGTAACTCTGGATTTTTAATGTAACTGATGTAAAAAAAAGACAACTGCCATCAAAGGTATGGCTAGTTCTGGTAGTACAAGGGTGACCAATATTATATTAACGGCCAAAGATACTTTTTTTATATTTGAATACTGAATATAAGAAAGTTGAAACTAAAATGAAACTTTCAAAGTCAAAGGATATTAAAAAATGTGGTGGGATTTGGTCTTCCTCCAATGTGATAAAAAGAGTGAAATCGTATCAATCCAAGAAGGAAAAGGTTGATTGAAGAAAGCGCTGCTCAAGTACTAGAAACTCTTGATCGATGGGCGGTGTGGGGGGGGGGGGGGGGTCAGGTCAAAATGCGTTTTCCCAGACTCTGTTTGCATTACGCTAGCATATACGTTTGTCGCGGTCGCAATTTTAGGCATTTTTGGATTCGCAAATCGCTGCCGCAATTTTTGCATAAGTTTTCAAAAAAGACAAAACAACAAAGCTACTTCAAAAACATACTAGACATGTATTTTGATAAGTTTTAAGATGTCCCTGTGTATCTATTTTCATGCCGAGAATATAAGTACATTACATTACCTACTGTTTATATTGCTGTCTGTCTCTTATTTTTCCCTCTTTGTTGCGTTTTAATTTGTTGGTGAGTTAATTTTTCAAAAAATTGTTCTGATGATTCGTTTTTCTTTTTTTGCATTTTTACGCATAGTGTCATTCCATTTAATGCTGTTCCCACCCTTTTAAAAATGTAAATGTGTTATGTTAGAGCGTGTCTCCTCCAAAACCGAATACTGACACTGGCACACCCCAATTGTGTGTGATTCCATAATATAATTTACATGTGGTATCCTGCAAGCCTACTTTTTCTTGAATTACACACGTTTAGGGTTAAAACAGCCAATCTTCAGATAGGTGGACACGTGCCCTAATTAGTTAATTTTTGTGGTTATTTATACGTGCTATTCTAATTTTGATTTCATTCTATTGCGAAACGTTTATTTTCAACGTTTTTACTAGGGCTGTACCCCGGTAGTAAACCCGCTCGTGCTCTCAAGCCCCTAGTTCAAGTCACAAGCCTCAAATCACTAGGTCAAATCATCAAATCAAATCACCAGCATGATAAGTTGGTCTAGCGCAAACTGTAACCTCCTTGGTCTAGTCTAAACTTCAAGTCCACAGTAACTAGCAATCCGCGAAGCCACTCGTGTCAGACCCCCTCATCATCCCCACCCTGCTTGCAATCCACGATGCCATTTACGTCAGAAAAAGAGAGAGGGGGAGAGTGAGAGATCCCGCCCACAGTGTCACTGCGCGGTGTAGCTCTGTAGTCTGCTCAATTAATCGAAGGCTTTGCAAAGCAGCGGACAGCCGCAAGTCTCAAATCCCGTCCGCAGCAACAAGCCCCACGATTCACACAGTACTGATTTGCGCTAGGCCTAGTGAATTGTCCCAGGACAAGCTCGAAACATGACCTGCTGACTTGTGCTGTCTCGATAGAGCGAGCGAGCGGCACGCCGCAAGACCGCTCGATATGTTCAAACAGCAGTACCGCTCGCTGTGTGTACCGTGGAGGAGGGAGATGCTGGGCTTGTTTTGGTGAAGAGAGAGAAGTTATTTTTAACTTCCCGCCGTTGATCAGCTAAGCGAGTGGATAAGTGAAAGGGAGCGTGGTATTGTAGTAACAGAGACCTAGGTTTCTGGTAGTAATAAGAATAAATAGACTTACCCTAGAATGGAAAACTCCAGGGGTCGTTGTGATTAGCTTTTGTATCGTATGTATGTAAACTATTATGTAGATGTGTTACACTCACACTGACATAATACAGAACATTTAGGAGACGGGCTAGGCCTACTTCAACCCAATGTCAGGACCAACCTGGGCTGAGAGGGAACAACGCCCCAGCAGAAAGACAGAGGCTCTCAGTAAAAATTTCTCCCCATACGGGAATCGAACAGGGGGTCTTTTGCGTGCGACGATGAAGCGCTTGGCTCGTGCACATTAAAAATAAACAACACTTAACATGTAAGAATAGCCGATCCAATATTAATTTTTAAGTGCATTGAATAGAGCCTTTTGTTTTTTACAACCGAACTATGTAAAAAAAAAAAAACGATCTTACACTTTTGGTGCAAGCCTCTCAACGCAAATAATCAGAGAATCTTTTGTAATATGTACTGAGCCCACAGCAACGAAGGTTCGCGGCGTCACGACACAGTACAGCAGGACTGTCGGCGAGTCACAACTCACCGGAAGTTTCCCCCGGTAGCAAGCGGGAGGCAAAGCAAATCATAAGCCTGCTCGCAAGCCTCTAGCGCGAGCCGTCTGCTGCTTTGCAAGCCTTCGATTAACCGTGCAGAATCCAGCCCTAGTTTTTACCCTCTTGGTGACTACAAATGATGTCCTGGATGCTCAAAACAGAGCACAAGAAATTCTGGTGCTATAGATTGTTACCTCTATCAACATATTGTTATGTTACGTCGTTACAGAGAGTTGAAAGCTTGAAAATTAATTTCAACTTCTTTGACAACTTTTTGTAGCAACTTTTGGCAACTTTTGGCAACTTTTGGACAAAAAATGGCAACAAACGCAGATGCTAGATTACGCAGTAGTCATTTGGTGCAGAGTTAAAAATACATTGAAAAATCTTGATGATAAGTTCACTTGGCAGCAAGGCAAGGTGAAATAATAATTAGTATTGAGCTCCTCAGAAGAAGGATATTATTATGATTGTTGCTCCTGCCAAGTACAGTGGCTCAGAAGCCCATGTTACTTTGAACTTCAGTTGTGAAATGAAAAAACGGAATCTTGTTATTGACTGAGAATATTGCTGATTGGTAATATGGCATGGTATCGTAGGGAGTTTACTTATTATGTACTTTGCCTACCTTTAGCAGCCTCTGTTACCTTTTATACTTATGGTGTCGAGGCGAGAAGCAATTATCTTTCTCTTAATTTTTATGTATGCTTATATTGTTTTTGTTCAGTGTTTCTCCTACTGTTCCAGCACTCTCTGTCTTGTTGATTTATTATTGTTTTATTCTGCTTTTCCTGCCCTGCTTCTTCGTGTGTGTGTTTTTTTAGTTAATTAAATGTAGGTGGTTTTACACCCCCTTCCTGTCTGTTCGGGCCAACCTGGTCTGAGAGAGATACTACAACCATAGAGTTACCCCCTTTTAAACTAGAGTCCGTACGAGGTTTCGTGACACGGACACATTTGAGTTTGTTGGCGGCCATTTTTGATGTGGCTAAAAAGTTTGTTTACATGTGAGTGGGCGTGTCTCTGCTCTTAGTCTTACATGTTTTATTTGATTCTAACGTTATGTTTTGATTCAAAGCGATTCTCTTAAAGGTGCAAGCATGTGAAACCTTTTGTCCCTTTCTGGATGAACGTCTTACTGGTTCTGTCAGGCAGTTCAGTGATGTCTTTTATTACATCATCTATTTTAGTGCATAATATGTCTTATAGACACAAATAGTCACTCCGGGTTGTGTTTTTTTTTAAACATAAAGAGCCATCAGTAAGGTTCTGGGCCATGTGAAGTTAAGGTTGATTAGCAGCTAGGGGGGGGGGGGGGTTGGTATTGGGATTCGGGAGGAGAGAGAGGGTGGGGTGGTTTTGGGAGGTTCCCATGACACCCACATCTTTTCATACTTCTTTTTAAAAGTTCTATAGGCCCTATACGCTTTGATTCGGTCAATAAGAAATAAACCACCTCGTAGATAAAGTGCTGATGAAGAAATAAAGGTTTGGTTTTTTTTCTTCTTTTTTTTTAAAGCCCATATCTCTATCTCTATCTATTTAATAATACATTTATTTGTAGATCTAGTTGAAGAAAGAACGCCGTATTATTGCAATTTAGTAATTTAGATATAGTACGCCACGGCGCCCATGTAAAAAAAAAATCAACAAGAACCAAGCCTCGCCTGTCGCGTATGAGAGAGAGAGAAAACATGTCTAGCCCATTGCTTTAGCATGAACTCCTTCACACAACTTGCCACAAAAAACATGGCGGACGCCGCTGTCAAATGTGGCCATCGCGCAGCAAGGCGAGAGAGGGGCGTACTGTATCTAGTACTATAGTGTACATCTATGACTACAACACAGTAGAAAGACAGAGATACTATACTGTTTAAAAAAAACAACAACAAAAAACAATAAAAACCGCATAACCAAATTGGCCACCGTGTATAATCGTAAAGCACTCAATAACTGTTGATATAAATGAAGGAAAGAAAATACGTTTTGAAATTTTAGTCATTGCTGTTTATTGATTATCAATAAAATTGAATTGATTTTGAACCATCAATTGGATGCTCCAATCTGTCCGTCCGAGGGCGGCCATTCATACTGGGTGTGGCCTCCTGCTGACTGGAGTACCGCTTGACATCTTCTGGGCTTGGAGGTGATGAGACGACGAATGTTGGGGAGGGATATTGCCCTCCACTCTTCATCTAAGGCGGCAAACAGTTCATCAGGAATGGCAGGGGCCGACAACTCTGTTCCGGAGACGTCTGTCCACAGCATCCTTAATGTGTTCTATAGCGTTCATATTCGGTGAATTTGAAGGCCATGGGAGTGTCTGGACATTGTTTCTAGCCAGAAAGTCTCTAGTTACTCTGGCAGTATGCGGTCTGGCATTGTCCTGTTGGAAGATTGCCCCTGGTTGTTGAAGCAATGGAAAGGCATGTGGTAGGAGAACGTTGTTGATGTAGGCCTGGGCTGCCAGATTACCTTGTACTCTCACCAGGTTCCTCCTGTGTGTGGTTGATTGCTCCCCACACCATCATACTGCCACCACCATGCGATAAGGCCTGGGAGATGCATGCAGTTGCGAACCTCTCATTTCGATGTCGGAAAACTCGACGTCGTCTGTCGTGTCGAGAGATGAGAAAATTGGATTCATCACTAAACCATACGTGCCGCCAGTTCTGTAGCTTCCAGTTGACGTGCTGAGTGGCCCATTGTCGTCGCTGTTGGCGATGCCGGTCCGTCAACAATGTCCATAAAGGTCGATATGCGCGGAGCCCTCTTTCTCGGAGTCGGTCGCGTACTGTCTAGTCGGAAATTCTGATGACATTCCGAAGCGCTTGGACGGTTGAAAAGGCAGGCACAAAACGATCCCGCAGGTGATGACGCTGAATAAAGCGATCCTGGGCTCCAGTTGTTGCCGTCCACTTCTCGGTTGATCGTCAGTGGAGTTGGACTGTTGAGTTGGACTGTTGAGTTGGACTGTTGAGTTGGACTGTTGAGTTGGACTGTTGAGTTGGACTGTTGAGTTGGACTGTTGAGTTGGACTGTTGAGTTGGACTGTTGAGTTGGACTGTTGAGTTGGACTGTTGAGTTGGACTGTTGAGTTGGACTGTTGAGTTGGACTGTTGAGTTGGACTGTTGAGTTGGACTGTTGAGTTGGACTGTTGAAACCTTGCAAAAAGTCGCCTGATGGTAGACTATGACACGTTGAAATGTATGGCAACATCAGTTTGACTTTCTCCGGCTTGCAAGCGTCCAATAGCCTGGTTTTGCTCTTCTATCGTTAGTCGTGGCATGGCGTATCGCTGAACTGACAAACCATTTTTTCGGCCATTATAGAGCCACCCAGTGAATGAACTCATACTCATACGCCAAATTTCGTTCGACTACTCACAAAATTAGACAAGTTATGAGCTTTTTAACACTCAATTATCACACAATTCAACAGTTTAGGCTGTGCCTATCTGTAACTCTCAGTAAACAATGAATTTTGTTGTGAAAAGTTCAAGATATGTGTGAAGAAAAACTAGCATGCCCAAAACCTCATCTTTACATATTTTATTATCACGAAAACACATGCACTTGGTTATGCTTTTCTTTTTTTGAAGAGTATAGATAACAATTTTCTCCCTCTTGGGAATCAACACTAGATCTCCTGCTTATGAAAGTAGAGCCACACCACAGACGCTGGTTCTCTTCCTCGGTATCCATCTGTTCTTTGGTTGTATGCTCTTTCATTGGATGCATCACTTTTTGCCGATGTAAAGAATGTATACTTTTTCTCAAGACTGATGGCATTTGGGAATTAGATTCAAAATCACTAAAGTCAGGCACGAATAATTTAAATACATCGGGGGATGACAAACGTCTTCAACACATCCATAATTCGGGTTAAGGGCTAAAGGTGATGAAAAATTGAAGAGATATCATTCAGGGAATCGCAATTTGTACGAGCTATTCATGATTTTCAGTGTCCGTGTTTTCCGTGCCCAACTACATTCATTTTTTCGGGGTGAAATATGAATTTTTAAAAATAGAATGGATTTATTGTTGCTTTTTTTACAGCCTAGTCGTGCTGATTAAGAAAATATATAATTTTGTTCACTTTTGACTTAAAACATTAATGTTATGTTACTTTTAAGTCAAAATCAGTTGCGCGTTTCGTCAATGGGCGGCCATATTGGCGGCCATATTTGGTCACATGACTTTGCATATTACGTAATACACTGTTTATCATGTAGGCAATTGCATAACCTTTCTGGAAATGTATGATTATCATATGTTTTACAGGGAACTTTTTCTTTGAACTAAGGAAAACTGTTGCCAAGTTGTCTTTCTCATGCCTCATTTCGCACATTTTGGTGCCATCCTCTTGTCTATACCTAAGTAATTAATTATCCCCGAAAAATGCTCTAATTCGCAAAAATAAACTTGCATAACTTTTGAACCGTTTATCCAATCTTCATGCAGTGTTTTTTTTCTTTCTCAGCTTCTTTAGCTCTATCTAGTGACATATATTTTCGTCAAATTAATCGCTTTTAAATTTGTTCGTGAAACCCGCTACTTAAAACTTGTTCATTCGTCTTGCTTTCGATGAAACAAGTACTTATCTCTTGAAATGGCGAGATATCTAAGATTGAAAGAGGTGGGGTCGCCTGGTTTCAGAGAAAAGGTTAGCGAGAAAATGGCCGCCATTAAGTTTGGTGACCTTCATAGCAGGAGAGTACTTGGAAACTGATAATGTACATTTTTGTACACCTGTAAGCAATGGGGCTTTTTTGAAAATAATAATAAATGTGTTTGTTTACGGAGTTAAGGGAAAAAAACCCCAATAAAAATTGCCAAACCGTCGAGAATATATGCTGAGGCGTTTTTTCTTTTCAGTAACATTATTTTGGCGAGTGCCCGAATTCACCACACTGCCTCACAAATGCAACCCCCCCCCCTCCCCTTATATATTTTCTCGTGTCTATTCGTTTGTTTGCTTTTGCTTCGTCTTTGGTTTTGTTTGGACTGTTTCCTTTTCCCTCTCTTCTTTTGTTTGTTTGTTTTGGGGGGTTCTTGTCGTTGTTGTTTTTTTGTTTTTTTTTCATTTTGTAAGTGTTTATTATTCTTTTTAGGAAAGATTTAGAATCTATTTTATTTACTTGTTCATTATTTCAGGGGTAAGCCCCCCCCCGCTACAATGCGATTACCCCCCCCTTTTACCCCTGAAATAGTGAACAAGTAAATACAATCTTTTGAAACGCAGATTTTATACCTTTACGCTCTCATCAACACAATTTAGATCATTTAGGAGGCGGGCTTCAGCCCTAATGAATGAGATACCAAATAACAGCAGAAGACCTGAAATACTCTTATTATAAAAATTCGCTCCAAGTGGGAATCGAATTCGGACAATTAGCGTGGCTGGTTGGCGGGTACTCTGTGATTTGCTCTTTCTTTCCAATCGAATATATTTATCGTCCTCATCTCTCCTCCGTCTGTTGCGTGTCTGTTACTCTCTTGTAACACTTCTAATCTTCGGCACTTATATTATGACCTAATTGTGTTGCAAGTGCTGTAAAACAGGCGCCGTGAAAAGACGATATCTCAACCTAACCCCCACCATTTACTGCCTCATATACCTAGAGGGCGTACACACTCAGCGTCAGTCCCTAACCCTCTACCCTGACCCCCTGATAGGGGCGTTAAACCTATACCATTTCACAAAAAATGTTAATAACGTTTGTTTATTTGGTTGTTTTTTGAGTGACATTATTATTATGCTCTTGCTCCAGGTGGCAGCCAGACTCGAATCCGTGCCTGTAACAGCCCCAGCCCCGCGCACGGAGGCAGAACATGCAGTGACCCACTCAATGAGGACCAAGATTGTAACACGCAGGAATGTGAAGGTAAGCAATATGTATTACTTGTTATAATCCTAGACCATGCACTCTAACTATTAAGTAGAGTACGCACCAAAATCTGTGGGATCGCTGAATTTCCTTCGGTTTGACCATTTTTAAGTCGATCACTCTTTGTTTGTTTGAGCAAATAGACGCTCATCGACGAGAAATCATTTAGTGCGGGGAAAAGGTCAGAAAGACAAACCGAATTGATTGATTTTTAAAACATTTTATTTTTTAACATTAACTACCGATGGCACCCTCAAACGATCCGTGGGGCTCTCGTGGCCTAGAGGTGAAAGTGTTTGCCTCTCATTCAAAGGTCCCGGGTTCGAATCCGGGTAGCGACCGAAAAATTTCTTCTCTAAAATCGTCTCCTTTCCCCTCCTTTCCTTCTCTCTAGCAATGTTCTTTCGTCTGCTTTCCTCTCCTCTTTCCATCCCCCACCCCGTCACCTCCTTTGCCCCCTCCCCATGGCTCCTGACTCTTTCTGCCGCCTTTCTGCTGCTACTCCTTGGCTCCTTCTACTGCTGTCTTTCAGCCATACTCCTTATCTTCTGGTAGGAAAGATCTACACATAGCCATCTCGGACAAGGGCAAAAAATCTCGGAGGTCCCGTGTGCAAGTTGCGCACGTTAAAGGTCTCTTGGTGGTATAAAATCGATTAGAGTAGGCTTCGGCCATCACCCGGGCAAAATTCAAAAATTTCCTACCAACTGAAAATGTTAGGTGTGTCCCGCGCGCTCATATGACCTTATGCATCTGAGCGCGTAAAACCCTTAGAAAAAAACCCAAAGAAAAAGCGATCCGTATTGGCCACTTTGGTTTAAGCTCAAATTAGATATTCTTGAACTTTTCATTGTTGTCTCCATCTAAATTGACACCTTGCAGAGAATGACCAACTAGACTGTGTCCGCCTGACATCCCAACATCTATTTGATGTCTATACTATGCCTGATGGACTAGGAAAACCGATGATTTCCGATAGCAATCCGACGTCGAATCGATGTCGGATTACAAACACCTTCGTTTTTCGATTGCAAGCCACTGCCAAAATGATGTATTGTATAGCCATGGTTTTTCCGATGGAAATCTGATGTCGAAACGATGTCGAATTTTTATCAGCATCGCTTTTCGATGTCAATCCAACGTAATCATCATTATCCTGTCCATGCCCCCATCCTTATTTAACCTACATGCCAGGTCTGATGTTAGTCAACGCCTCCTCTGGGTTATTGTCCAATCATGTCCCGATCCTAAATTCTGAACTTCAGCTGTGGTTTCGATTGTAAAAATAATTCCAGGCTGGTGATTCTCAAAAAAAGTTGAAATTATGCATCTCTAATTCAAGATCAACTTCTGGCGCCGACCATATTTTGTGTAACATAAACCAATTTAGCAGCCGATGAAACTTCATCTCAATTTTGTCCACATGACGGCGAAGCTTCTTTTCTCATTCGATTTTGAACCTCCAAGATTGTTTACCCTTGCCTTATCTAAGAAGGCTAGGTGTTAGATCTTACTGGAGTAGCAGTAGAAAGGTTGCAGGAGCCCAGAGGAGGGGGCAAAGGGGGGATGAGGTGGGACAGAACGTGGAGACGAAAGCAAACGACAGAACATGGTTAGAGAGCAGGAAAAGAGGTGAAAGAAGAACATTTGAGCGAAGAAAATTTTCCGTCGCTGTCAGGTTTCAAACCCGGGACCTATTGAATGAGAGACAAACGTTGCAACCTCTTGACATCGAGAGACCCTGAACAAGTTCTTTAAATGCGTAAATACACATTATGGTTAATTCTTAATAAGTTTGAAATTTTAAACTGTTCAAACCCCTTCCAAAACAACCCCCCCCCCAAGCTCTCGTGGCCTAGAGGTTAAGGTGTTGGCCTCTTATTCAAAGGTCCCGGGTTCGAATCCGGGTAGTGACCAAAAATTTTCTTCTCTAAAATTGTCTCCTTTCACCCCCTTTCCTGCTCTCTGGCAATGTTCTGTTTTCTGCTTTAATTTCCACTTTCTGCCCCCACCCCCTCACCTCCTTTGCCCCATCCTCTGGGC
>NW_004797720.1:169557-172221 GCF_000002075.1 Aplysia californica | reverse complement strand
ACACACACACACACACACACACACACACACACAAACACACACACCAGATGTATATTGAGCCCACAAACTCATCATCATAAACTTCCTGTCTACATAATCATTCATAATGTTTGAGCTTAAATGTTGTTCGGGGGCTCTCATGGTCAGGGTGTTCGAGTCTCATTCATCAATAGGTCCCGGGTTCGAACCCGGATAGCGATGGAAATTTCTTTTCACTAAATTGTTTTCTTTCAGTTAACCTCCTTTTTGCTCTCTGGCAATGTTCTGTCGTCTGCTTTCGTCTTCACTTTCTGAACCCATCCCCCTCACTTCCTTTGCCCCCTCCTCTGGGCTCCTAGCTCTTTCTGCGGCCTTTCTAGTACATGTATTACTGCTACTCCATGCCTCCTCCTTACTGCTGTCTTTCAGCACACCCCTGATCTTGTGGTAGGAAAGATCTACACCTAGCCTTCTCAGACAAGGGCGAAAAGCGAAAACGAAAATCTGGAGGTCCCGTGTGCAAGTTGCGCACGGTAAAAGTCCCTTGGTGGTCCAAAATCGATTTATAGAGTAGGCCCCAGCCGCCATCCCGGCAAAATTCAAAATTTCCTACCAACTGAAAATGTTTAATTAATGTGTTCCGCACGCTCATATTATGACCTAATGCAGTTGCGGCCGCCGTAAAACACCCCCCAAAAAATGTTATTAGAGGTGCTCTCATGGTCAAGAGGTTAAGCGGTTTTTCTTTTGTTCAATAGGTCCCGGGTTAAAAACCTGACAGTGATGGACAATTTTTTTTCTCTAAAATTTTCTTTTACCTCCTTTCCTGCCCTTTAATCTTGTTCTGTCATCTGCTTTCGTCTCCAATTTATTGGATGTCCCGTGTGCAAGTTGCGCATGTTAAAGAAAAGACCCCTTGGTGGTCTACGATAAGAGTAGGCTTCGGCAGCCACCCGGGCAAAATTCAAAATTAATTCCTACCAAACTGACCCGCGCTCTCATACAGCCTCATGCAGTTGCGAGAACACTTACCAAAAAAAATTTTAACGATAGTCTGAAGAAATAAATAATTGATACCGTACCAGTGACATGACGCTGTATACCATGCAGATCAAGTTTGGAATCAGATACAACAGTGCACTATGCTCACCACTGAACTTAGAACACAATTCCTTGTCTTGTCATGCAACACTCTAGTTGCACTTCTCAGAAGACTGTATTAAGTGAGTAACTCTATCAAATACTAATTATAGAATTCCGTGTCTGGCCGGGATGAGGGAAAAGCCGAGGGGTGTGGGTACATGTATTGTTTTGGCTGCCCAGAGTGCGTCAGTCGAGTGCCTCTCGTTAATTTAGCACTCTTCTCTCATCCTTTGTAAAATTCTCTCTATACATTTGTGTAACTTTACGGGCCACTTATCACAATCGCCGGTCGGGGTTCTTGGCCAGGTAAGGTTTTAGTAAGAAGTAAGTGACGAATAGAACACCAAACAGAACCATGGGTGACCACAAGCTAATTCAATACGCGATGAAAATTAGAGCCATGCTGACAATAAATGTACTGACAGGAGCTAAAGACAGTTTTACTGATTAATGTTACTAATCGTACTCAATGTACTGATTCAAGACAGTCTTCTCATTCTATACAAATATGTAACCGAGAAGCTAAATTGGCAACTTGAGGCTTTCTCTTTGTGCCCTGTGGGCAAGTGGGGAAATCACCGACTAGGAACGCGGTTTCGCGCGGAATTGATCATTGTGACAGGAGGCGGTGACAACATAGTTACGAGCCACCGTTGATTAAACAGAAAATCTGCAGTGCAACAACTTATCAGTGAACCCCTATCTGTCGTCTTCCTTCATATCGGCGAAGTGCTTTCTGAATGTTGATTATAAATATTAGTTTAGATTCACTTGAAACTGGATAAAAATTATTATCAACAATAAATCTCTTTTCCATTGTTTAACCGAAAAAAGGTAAGGCACCGGCCCAGGCGCTTGGTTTAGACGTGTTGAGTGAGTTAGAGCTAAGCAATTTGCTGACAGACTGCTGTCAGTAAGTCAAAGTCCACTACATTTGTTGTGCCTGTTCCCCTAACCCTCTAAACAAACAACCACACATGGTGCTCATATGACCTTGCTTATGCTTTGCGAGCGCCGTAAAAACTTCCACTAAAACTAAAAACAACCATACATGGCAATCTTCGGTTATGGTTCCAAAAATAATGAAACATTATTATAGTAATTTTATATGGTTTTTAGGATGAGGACTAGGTGACTGGGGTTAGGGTTATGATTAGGGATAAGGGTGTAGGGTGAAGGGTAGGATTGCAGGACTGTAGTAGGGTAGTATAGTAGTAATCGTTGGAGCCAAAACCGGATTATGCCCCACACACACGTCCCAAAACCCACGGATCTCCCCCAAGGCGTACATATTGCAAAAACGATAGGCATGGTTTAATCTCCTGCAACTTTCTCCTTCAACAGGCATAGCAGTAGCAGCATTGCATCCCTTCTTTTTTTAATTATAAAGGGACTTTATTGTTACTTCCCTTTGGTCTACGACTTATTTCCCTTTAGTCTGGTCACTTCCCATTGGTCTGACAGGGATTACTTCGGTTTTTTCTGGTTATTTCCCAACTAAATATTATTTCCCTTCAGTCTGATTACTTTCCTTTGGTCGGG
>NW_004797720.1:165916-169420 GCF_000002075.1 Aplysia californica | reverse complement strand
AAGAGAAATAAAGATAGGGGACGGAGAGAGACGCATGGGGAGACAGAGGGAAAGAGACTTGGGAGAGAAAGGGGAGGGAGAGAGAGAGAGGGAGAGAGAGAGAGAGAGAGAGAGAGAGACAGACAGACAGACAGACAGACAGACAGACAGACAGACAGACAGACAGACAGACAGACAGAGAGGGAGACAGAAAGAGACAGAGAGAGAGACAGAGAGAGACAGAGAGGGATTGACTGAGAGAGAGATAGACTGACAGAAAGAGAGGGGGGCAGAGAAAGATAGAGAGAGAGAGGGGACGGAGAGAGGCACGGGGGAGATCAAGGGAAAGAAACATCATAGGCAAGCATGATACTTATTAAATTAAGCTGAAGGTGCAAATACACGACGTCAGCAGGAGGAAAACATGGGGGAGAAGGGGAGGGGGGCAACCGGGATTTAGTATAGGACCAATCCACAAATATTTCAAGCAAGAATAGGGATGCAATTACATGTATGTCCCTCTAATCTACTGAGCCAACGTCTTGTTGATGTTGGGAGCCTCTGTAATCCGATATTAAATGACATTAACCTTACGTTAGTTTGATATGTCGCAATCCGCTTGTCCAACTTGCCGACTCACTGTCGTACATCAAATCGATGTAATGCCGTCTGGGTATCTACCTCAACACGACATAAATCTACATAATGAATTAATGTACACATTTCTTTTGCACAGATGACGTTTGTGAAACAGAGGCACCCTGAACTCACCACAAGACACAAACGCACAAGGGAGTGATATATAATAATATACAGAGAGAGAGAGATGCAATAAATATCACGCTTCTTATTAATCCCCCCACCCCTCTTTTTTTCCTTTTTGGTAAGGGGGTACGGTTTACGTGTCGTGCTTAACAACATGTATGTGTGTACTTGGTGCGGTTTGCTCCTTCTTTCCTATTAAATTAAACATCTATCATCCTTATCTCTCCTTATTCTTTGTGTTCGTGTGTGTGTGTGTGTGTGTGTGTGTGTGTGTGTGTGTGTGTATGTGTGTGTGTTTGTTTGTTTGTTTGTTTGTTACTCTCTTGTAACATCTAAAATCTTTGTATATTACTAGCTGGCCCTCCTTTCGATGAAAGGAATGATTGGTGCATTATCATCAACAGAATATCATTGGCCAACTATTATTTTACACTGTACTGGAATGGAGCAATAAATCTTGAGAGAAAAGTGACACATGTGTTTCCAAGTTGCCAAATATATAATAGATGCATAAGTAATTCTCTATTCCGCTTTCGTGGTTGCACAGAAAAGTGTTGATTGTTCCCAAGAAAAAGAATTTGACACAGGAGTCCAGAAAAAGCGATGATGAGCATCAAACTGTCGATTCAAAAGAAAGGATCACAGTCGAATTTAGCACTAAGTAAAAAAGAAAGAAAACATGAGGCTAGATCTATACGGGTCGCACACTTAAAAGAGTGCTCAGTACTGCGCGACAATGCGCGATAGTATCGAACGGAAGTACGACTTGAAATAAACGAACCTGGCGGATTTTCTAAAATTACAACGACAGAAGGGTCGGCCTACAAAATCACTCGGCGAATTTAAAAAGTTTAGCTTTTTGCAGCAAACATGTCTCAAAACTGAAAAAAACGAAGGGCGTCATTATCTGGAGAATATTTTAAAGAATCTTTTGGCGAAAACGGCATGTCGATCGATGCAGCCATTAAAATGCCTTTTGAATAGCAAAATTCGGCCACCACAAATAGATAATAGATAGCATATATTATTATACTCTGTCACATTTTTAAGTAACACTGGGTTAAAATGAAAATAGCTAGTTTCACAATGAGTTGAAATTCTTTAAAATTTCAGAAATACGAATTCAATCAATTTTAAAAACGAAAGAAGCATCGGACTCAGAACCACGACGAGGCAACACGTATCTTGGACGGGGGCCCCCTGACAGACCCGACTCATCGGACCGCCAGGTAACTTTACATGGTGTCAGAAGTGGCTACTGAACAGCCAGCAACTTCAAGAAAACACCCAAATTCAATGAAGTGCTAGAGTTTATCTATCAAGAACAGTGCTCTGTGAGAGTAGAGATCTAGACTAGATCTAGAGTCTAGATCTAGATCTAGTTAGGTTTAGGCAGTTAACTGTTTGAAAACGGGAAGGATGTTAGATCTAGAAATCTACCTCTAAATCTGGTAGTTCTAGATTCTGGAGCTAGAAAAGGGGCTCTCGTGGCCTAGAGGTTAAGGTGTTGGCCTCTCATTCAAAAGGTCCAAGGTTCGAATCCGGGTAACGACCGAAAAATGTTCTTCTCTAACTTTGTCTCCTTTCACTTTGTTTCCTGCTCTCTAGCAATGTTCTGTCGTCTGCCTTCGTCTCCTTTTTCTGCCCCCCCCCCCCCCCTCACCTCCTTAAACTTTGCCCCTTCCTCGGGGCTCCTGATTCTTTCTGCAGCCTTTCTACTGCAAATCCTTCGCTTCTTCTTACTGCTGTCTTTCAGCCACACCCCTGATTTTCTGGTAGGAAAGATCTACACATAGCCATCTCGGACAAGGGCGAAAAATCTCGGAGGGCCCGTGTGCAAGTTGCGCACGTTAAAGATCCCTTGATGGTCTAAAATCGATAAGAGTAGGCTTCGGCCGCCACCGGGGCAAAATTCAAAATTTCCTACCAACTGAAAATATTAGGTGTGTCCCGCGCGCTCATATGACTTTATGCAGTTGCGAGCGCCGTAAAACACTTTACAAAAACAAACAGAAAACAGGAGCTAAAAACTAGAGATCTGGATAGAAGTAGAATATCTAGGTGTGGTAATAGGCCTGGATTAACTAGAATCTAGATGTTTTGAACTATGAACAATGTGGAGTTGGAACTGTGACTTGTTTGTTTGTTTGGGTCTGGAGATTCTAGATTTCTAGACTTAGTCTTTTTTTTGAGTAGATCTATTCTGGATTTCTAGTTCCACAAGTGAACAGAAACGGCACAACATAACAGGGAAAACCAACAGAAGCAATACACAGCCAACATACCCCTTCCTTCAAAATTAAACGTAACAGATGGCACAAACCTAGCACAAGGGTGGGAAAAGTTTAAGAGAAACTTAAAAAATTATGCGATCGCCATCAGATTTAAAAAGGAAGAAGACTTCCAATGCGCAGTGTTTCTAGCGACGATTGGAGAAGATGCTGTAGACATTTTCGAAGATTTCCACTTCGAGGACGAGGCAGATAAGAAAAACCTCCAAAGCGTCATACAAGCTTTTGACGACTTTTGCATAGGAAAGACAAATGAAGCCTACGAGGCTTACAAGTTTCACATGAGGAAACAATAACAAGACGAAACAATAGAGGCCCACATTGCACAACTTCGTCAGCTAGCCAAGTCCTGCAACTTTGGAGACACACAGCTGCAAGACCGCTTAATAAGAGATCAGGTGGTGATAGGAGTGAGAGAAGAAAGCTTAAGAGAAAAGTTTTTGGAAGACAAAAATCTCACCCTAACAAA
>NW_004797720.1:158416-163416 GCF_000002075.1 Aplysia californica | reverse complement strand
ACAATGGGAAAGGTAATTTCTTTATCAGACAATGTACTTTTTAATGTTTTGTTTTATTGAATGTTGTCCAAAAACACAATTAGTAAAGGCTTTTGTTTCAGTTGTCACTACACTGTGTAGAAAAACAATTGACCAGGCTACAAAACAACATTAAGTTCTTTTTTTTTATCTTCAGTGAGTCCAGGGTTGTCACAGTAGTTTAACGAATGTGCAAGTCGTGCAATGTCTTCACTGGGTTCTTGTTTCGCCTCTCTCTCTCTCTCTCTTTCCTTTATTACTTTTTTCAGCAGGAGTCAGCTTTTTGTCTCAGGTGAAAAAAGCAAATATTGATTTATTTTTTAAAGTCCTGTTTGAGAAATCAACTATCAGCATGACCTACCCTTCATAGAATCAATCTAGCAGATCTAGCATAAGTGGCATAGTGCTGAAGTCAACTAAGCTAAGCTGATTTCATGTGTGACAAATTTTCTGCTGGGTAACAGGAGAGAACTTTGAAATGGGCAAAGCAAAATATGGAGATAAAGAGTTAATTAACAAATATAAGACAAGGACGAGCACCAAGACTTTTTTTTGCTTCGGTAATGCTGTCCAATACTCTGTATAACTGAAATATTTCATCCCTGATGCCTTGACTTTTATCCCTAAGCATGTTTTAAAAAACGTATACGTGTTGCGGAACTTGCCATTTTTTGCCTACCGAGCAAGATTTACAAAAGAGCTAAAAAATTTCTATGACTTGGGCAGTTTTGAAAACTTGATTTTAAGGTCAAGGACGTTTTACCGTGTTCATGAACATAGTCAAAGGCAATTTTAAGCAATATTTTATATTGGTATCCAAGGAATTAGATCTGGAATCACAAATTTAAAAAATGCGACTTTTTTTTTTTTATGACTCATATATACTGTGCCACATTTTTAAGTATACACATCTTGAAGCTCAATTAAACTATTGCAAATGTATGCCGTCAATTACTTTCAAATTTACACACTGACTACGTGATATACCTGTCGCTGGTGTGTTGTTTTCAGATTTCTGCACACGCGAGTGGTTTTGTAACTGCATGCATGTTACATGTTTTGTGTCTTTTGAAAATTAATCATGATACGGCAATGATTTGTTTAAAAAAAAAAAGCGCACACCAAAGCTTTGCCATTTTTTGTAACAATTCGCCAGTGATAAAACTTGTCTACGTTTCATGGCGCCACGCCCTAAGAGAAAGTGTGCGAAATCAGCTTGGAATGATCCGCTGGGGTGTCTCAGTATCCACAGTTGCGAGACATTTTAATGTAACAAAAAGAACTATGTAGACAACAATGGATCATGAGAAAACAACAAAATCGACACCGTCAACTTGGGAGAAGAAAAACTACTCCAAGAGAGGATCTTTTTATGCGCCAGTCGCATCTACGGGATCGTTTCAAAACGCCAAGACAAACCAGAGAGGAGTTGAACAACATGCAACAACACCTGCCTCAGACACTTCCTCAACTTGAGAGAGCATCACATGAAGAGTGGAATAACTAATAACATACCTCGACAGGCAGTGCTGCGATTGATTGATTCAATGCGGCGACGATGTCAGGCCGTCATCAAAGCTACTGATCGTGTTACTTTTGTAGACCACCCCCACACTGTTGTAAGTCGGGACTAAACCTGTATGGTTAACTTTCCGTATTGTTGTTGTTGTTTTCGTTTTTTTAAATTGATTGAATTTGTATTCCTGAAATTTTAAAGAATATCAACTCTTTGTGAAACTAGCTATTTTCATGTCAACACAGTGTATACTTAAAAATGTGACAGAGTATAAGTATAAGCTAACAAAGTTCATGTTATGTCTTTTTATTTGCTCATGTTGTGAGCTTTGATGCTGATGTGGATCACACATGAACCAGATTTCCAGAAGTACCTTATTGACATTATAATTTTATTGAAAAATGGAGAAAGCAGTTAGTACGCTAATTTTTAAAGAAAATTGCAGTTGTTTTAAGCACCCATCTACACAAGTTAGAGGAGGCGAGCTTCGAGCCACATTCCTGATCTCAGGGTAGGACAGGCTTTCTTGAATAAGGGCCAACAGATCTGGGAGGTCTCGTTTGCAAGTTGCACTCGCTACAGATCCGTTGTTGGTCCTAAAATTGATAACAGTGGGCTTCGGCCGCCACATGGGCAAAATTCACAATTGATTCCTACCAAACTGCAAATGCTTAATGTGTCCCGCATGCTCACAAGACCTTATGCAATTGTGACCGTCGTAAAACACTTACCAACCCTCCACCCCCCCCAAAAAAAAAAAACCCCCCCCCCCCTTCCCAATAAAAAAAAAACAACTACAAAGGCTTAAAACAGACGGTACGTAGCACGACACAGTGGAATCAGGCAATCATCAACGTTTGGGCATGTGGAGTTATTGGTATCATCTTGAAGTTTGTTAATTTATTATCTAGGTTTTGGTGGACAAAAATCATCTAACATGAACAGAAGTTGAAATATTTGCAATTGAAAAAGGTGGGGTTCACCTTGTTTCAGAGGTAAAATTAGCAAGAAAATGGCCGTCAAAAGTTGTGTTACTTCCAAAGCTTGAGAGGGGGCTCTCGTGGCCTTTAGAGGTTAAGGTTTTGGCCTCTCATTCAAAGGTCCAGGGTTCGAATCCGGGTAGTGACCAAAAAATTATCTTCTCTAAAAATTGTCTCCTTTCACCTCCTTTCCTTCTCTCTAGCAATGTTCTGTCGTCTCCTCTTTCTGCCTCCACCCCCTCACCTCCTTTGTCCCCTCCCGTGGGCTCCAGACTATTTCTGCAGCCTTTCTACTGCTACTCCTTGGCTCCTTCTTACTGCTGTTTTTCAGCCACATCCCTGATCTTCGGGTAGGAAAGATCTACACCTAGTTAGCCTAGCCTTTTCGGAGAAGGACGAAAAATCTCGGAGGGCCCGTGTGCAAGTTGTGCACGTTAAAGTAACTTAAAGACCCCTTGGTTGTCTAAAATCGATAAAGGGTAGACTTCGGCCGCCACCCGGGTAAAATTCAAAATTTCCTTCCAACTGAAAAAGTTTAATGTGTCCCGCGCCCTCATATGACCTTATGCAGCTGCTAGAGCCGTAAAACGATTACCAAAAATAATAAGAAAAAAAAAAGCTTGAGAGTCCTTGGAAACTGCATATTTACAATTTTTCAATGTTTTTCAGTAAAAATCCATACAGAAATATGTTTTCAAATGGGGATCTTATTTAAAGGCGTTGAGTCAAAAATTAAATTTTTAAAGAAAAATTGCTAATTGGGTAGAAAAATGCTGGTTTCTTCGATTTCATCATTTTGTCGAGCGCCTGATTTCATCATAATGCCTTATATGACTCACATAATCAGAGAGAGAGAGAGAGAGAGAGAGAGAGAGAGAGAGAGAGAATTACATTATAATATAAGGATCATTTTTTTCTGAACAAAGAAAGGAGAAAAAAACACTGACCCATAAAACATGTATTTCAATTCATCATCTTTATTATTTTCCTTTCTTGTTTAACTTTAATTAACAAACATCAGTCAACAAAGGTAGAGCACAGAAATCAGAATCCTATGCCATGATCATAAATGACATAACAAGGTCAAAGAAAAAAGTCTGTTTATCACAGCACACAACAAAGTCAACTCTTCGTTTAGCTGTCTTGAACTCACCACTGACTGGATTATACGAGTAGGCATGCACTCTATTCTCAAATTTACACAACAAAAACAACGTGTGAGTCTGAATTAAAGTGAGTAACATTCACCAGCCTGACCATGGTTATTTAGGGACCGTTCACAAATGACAGCAGCTAAAATTTTAAAATTTGGGAAAAAATGACCCCTCTTCCCCCCCCCCCTCTTCTGTCATCTCTCCATCTCTCCTAGGAACCCTCCCCCCCCCCCCCCCCCCACCCAGTTGTTTTTTTCCCAACCTTTTACATGGTTGACGTCAACTTTGTAAGGACTCTGTAAGTGGGAGGAGTGTGGGATGGGAGAGCAAGGCTGACGGGCAAGAAACAACATACAGATAGTAAATAGGCAAGATCTACTATTGTCACCCTCAACAATACGTCAATACGTAAACATTTTAATGTGCTTCAAACACTACATGTATTTCATTACATAATGCATGTCTGTAAAATTTAGTTAACCCTATCCGTATGACCTGGGGGTTATTTTGTACCCCCGTGTTGTATTCTTCACATTTTAGAATACATCTAGTTCTAGTACGAAAATCTCTTTGAAACTTTCAGAATTTCTCAAAAAATTATTTTGACAGACTGCCCTGCAAAGCATACGGATCGGATTAACGAGTAAATTTCCTCTTTGGAAAGTGGTGGCACAGAGTTTCCTACATCGCATGGATATGATAGTAAAACACGACGTAGGGATACGGCTAAGAACTGGTTAGTAGAGCCAAACGCCCCGTCAGAAACATAATATTAATTAAATTTTTAAAACAAAATATGTCACTGTGTCATAATTCTTCGGCTTATCTAAGACTCTTTGGAAAGCAAACCAAGTAAAACCTAGAGCCACCCATACAAATTTCTAGCATCACACAAGTGACAAAAAAAGAGATATCAACTAAGAAGTCAAATCAAAAAGAAAATTAATTTTAAATTAAATAATATTGCCATATTTTGTAATAACTTGAGGCTCCACAGCATAATTTAAAAGAAGACGAACAAATAACAATGTGGAAAATAATGCCGTAATTTAAGTCCTTCACGTAAACTGCACGTCATGTCATTTCAATGTACTCAGAACAAGGCACTGTTACCATCCCAAAAATTTTTGACTGAACAACTTTTTCTTACATCTCCCATTCAAAAAATGTCTCTTTGACTCTTTTCAGAAAGACGGGCTGTAGAATTGCATAATATTATGAGAAACATGAACACACACATACATGAAGACTCCAGTGTAAAAAATAAATCACAACTTTTTAAAAAATGATCTTTTAACTTAGATGTATTCTTTAAAAATTGAACCCCCCCCC
>NW_004797720.1:154745-156406 GCF_000002075.1 Aplysia californica | reverse complement strand
AAATAAGGTAAGGGAGGGGGGTTTAGCTTATTTAGGCCACATGTGGCCTAAATAAGGTAAGGGAGGGGGGTTTAGCTTATTCAGGCCACAGGTGCGGCCTAAATAAGGTAAAGGAGGGGGGTTTAGCTTATTCAGGCCACCTGTGGCCCAAATAAGGTAAGGGAGGGGGGGTTTAGCTTATTTAGGCCATATGTAGCCTAAATAAGTTCACCCTTTTTTTAGTTTTTGTTTTGGTAGTAAGAGTAAGAATTTTATGGCACTTGCAATATGAATAACATAAAATTTTAATACAGAAAAACCCGCTCTAATGTCTATCTGTCACAGACAATCACCTGGACAAATGACAACTTCTCCCACTGTCCGGTCCGAGTGAACCATCTGTCTCAGAAGACCACTTTTCTCCTCGAGAGTGGGTGGTTATACTAGACAGATCCAACTGTATCTCTATATATAATTTACATCGCTTTCATATTACCAAAGATGTCCATGTTAAATTCTCAGTTTACAAGTTAGAACTGTTGAAGTCCATTAACTGGCAGCAAACCATTTCATTTGCTGCCAGTTTATGGACTTATTATTATGCCCCACATAGACACAATTTGGACCACGTAGTAGGTGGGTTGCTTCAACCCTAATTTCCAGGGCTAACCCAGGCTAAGTGGGATATACTAAGTAGCTTTCCAGCAGAAAGACAGACATAATCGACCAAGGATTGCTTTTTGTTTTTGTGAGCATTTTATGGCACTTGCAACACAATTAGATTTTATAAGTGCTGAAGATTAGAGGTGCTACGAAAGAGAAACCTTTAAAAATTAGGAAAGAGAGATAAGGACTATAGAAATGATAGATGTTTGATAGGAAAGAAAGAGCAAGCTACACCAGAGCACCCGCCAACCACCCACTCGACAAAAGAGACTTCCCTGCTTGGGAATGGATCTCGAGACTTCTGCGAGCAGTGGCGAAGAGCCACACCTTCATGCCACTGATGATGGTTCCTTACCAATTGTCTCAAACAGTATGTCAACAACAGACCAGTCATTTAGTGCTAAGAAAAAGGAAGACAGACGACAGATGGAAACAAGAGAGACAAAGTAAAGAAGTAGAATCGACCAGTGGCACCCTCTACCGTGCACATGGTGAGTCCCTGTTATCTCAAAGTGTCTCAAACATCTGATCAACGAAGGACTGGGACGATGAATCCCTCTCAACCCAGAAGTACAGAGCCGTAGACCAGCTAATCTTGATCAATGGCGAAAAACTTTGGAAGTCTCAAGTGCATCTGGTACACAGTAAAGACTTCTTGATAGTTGAAATAAGAAGAAGAAAAAGCCAGCCTACACCCACTGTCTGGCCAGTGTTCTACAGAAAAACAGTTTTTTTAAAAACTCCAGCCAATCAATAAGTGAATCATTCAAAATTAGGGTGGTTTTAACGCATTTTTCTGCTGGTTTGGCAATTTTCATCTACTTTTGTTTTTCCGCTCAACACCTTTTATGTCCATTAAAAATATATTTCTATGTGTACTTTACTGGAAAACGTTGATTAAAGCCCCCCAAAAATGTAAATTTTCTCTTTCCAAAGACTCTAAAGCTATGGAAGTCACACAACTTCGAGACCGTTCTTTAAAGACGTCAGCTTAAGGTGGAGCAGGGAGGAGGGGG
>NW_004797720.1:133038-154249 GCF_000002075.1 Aplysia californica | reverse complement strand
CATTCACACCTTACACACACACATACACACACACACACACACACGGGCCACTCCATTCGCAAAAAAACAAAAAATCTCGAGAATGTAAACCGTTCGCAGAAATAGAGTTTATTTTCCCGAGCGTTCAGAGAAATAGAGCCAGCCCTTTTTAAAATTTGATTCCGGATCTACTTTCAAATTGCTCGATCTACCTACCATACAACGATCACCAGCATTTTTTTAAATTTTTTTTTTTCGAAGAGAAATTTCTCATCATGAGGAAGTCAGGAAAAACAGAGCTTTACAAATCATTTTTAGAGGCATTTAAAAAATGCATATCCAACTCTACCCAAGACAACAGTGTTTCATAAAGCACAAGCAGCCTGGAATGAAATGAAACATGACCAAGAGAAAGTAAAAGAAAAAATTCAGGACTGGAAGGCCATGGCAGCCAAACATCATTCTAAAAAAATGTTGATGTGGGCTGGGTTTTTTAAACCCCCTAAAAAATGTAAGTATGCAGTATTGTGTTCTACTGAAATATAAAGTGTATATTATTTTATTATGATTATAAATATCTAGCATCCGCGTTTGTTGCCATTTTTTTTGTGTCCAAAAGTTGCCACAAAAATGGCAAAAGTTGCCATTAATTTTCATCTCTCTGTGATAACGTATTATAGCAATGTGTTGACAGAGGTAACTTAATCTAAAGCATCAGAATTTCTTGGGCTCTGTTTTAAGCATTCAGAGTATCATTTGCAGCCACACAGAGTGTAAAAACATGGAGAATACAGGTTTCACAACAGAATTAAATCAAAACTAGAATAGCACATAAACAAAAAAAATTAACAAATAAGGCCGTGTGTTCACGAAGATGGGCCGGGTTGTTTTTTTTACCCTAAACGAGTGTAATTCAGGAAAAACTACAGGACTTTTTTAACATGTAAATTATGGAACCATACACAAGGGCCAGTATTTAGTTTTAGGTGGAGACACGCTCTAACATAACTATAATACTTTTTTTTTTTATGTGGGAAAAACATCACATTAAATAACATTATACTTTATACACAGAAAATAGATAAACAACACATCAGAACAATTTTGTAAAAATGAACACACCAACAAATTAAAACACAACAAAGGGAAAAATAAAAGACAAACAGCAATGTATAGTATGTAATGTATCTACATTCTTCGCAGGAAAATATCTATTCATGGACACCTTAAAATTATCAAAATACACGTCTAATATTGTTATGAAGTACTTTTTTTTGTTGAAAAAATCAAAAATCGCGACTGCTATTTGCGGGCCATGGCAAACGCAGATGCTAGAAATATGTAGGTAATATTTTTAAAGACTGATCTGAATTTCTGGCATACGCCACGAGGGGTATTTGATTGTAAATTTGTGAGTTGTCGTGGCACAGTGGCTAAGGCAGGCGTCGGACTGGTGATCGCAGGGTCCTGGGTTCAATCCCTGACCGCGGCACCAGGCAACTCACCGTGGCCCAGTCAGTGTCACATAAAGGCGGTCTGACTGGGTTGTGCAAGAAAGATACCTCCGCACTTCACTGTGTAGTAGCACATATTATATTAAGACTAAGAGTCCCGTTGACATAAATATTCAGAATAGAATCCTTTCAACGTAACAAACCCAAATCAAAAACTGATAAAAGGCTGACCTGAATTTCTGGCCGGCACCGAGGGGGGAGGGTGTTGGACTGGGCTTTATTTTAATTTAAGGGAGATTAAAATTTCCGGCCTGCGCCGAGGGGGGGGGGGTGTTGGGCGGTGCTGATTTATAGATTTAAGGCAGGGGGCTGTGGTCTTTTATAAAAATCCAAATTGAGAAACTATGCTCTTTTTTTTTTAACAATTGAGCTTTGGGTTTGTATGTACATTCATGTATCTCCCACTTTCAATTTCAACAAGCAGTGATCAACCCAGACATCCATCAACTGGTTCCAAAATTGGATAGACCAGCACTGAACAGGGCAACCCACGACATTCAGAGCAGAAGCTGCCAGTACAGGAAACCAGCACCGTACTGAGCGACTCAAGGCCTGCAGAGTGGAAGCAGCAAAATGGAGGAGCCCGGAACAGGTTAGTATTTTCATATATGGTTATTTTGTACCCAATTTCAGCAAGCCATCAACTGGTTCCGAAATTGGGGAGACCAGCAATGGACAGGGCTGCCCCCTGACCTTCTGATCTGAATCTCTGGCCAGTGCCAAGCAGGGAAGAAGTTATGCTGTGCATTTTTAAAGGCTCAGCTAATGTGCATTTCTGGCCTGTGAAGAATATTTCATATTTAGGCCTGGAAATTTTTTCCAACTCTGCTTTTAGAAAGAACATTGTACTGTAGTCCAAACTGAGAAGTAATCATCTTTTACACAATAGAATCTTATTATAATGGAGCTAAGCCCGTCTGTGGGGTCAGTAAAAGCTTTTTACACAGGTGCCCACAAAATCTACAAATGTAAGATTCAGACAAGAATTGCCCCACAGGGTTACGTGGACATATTTCCAAAGTTCGGAAACTACCTTTTGATTGTTCCGGTTTGATGGTTTTTCCTGTAAATCGAAGCTCTCACTGTCATTAGTCATTTCATATTTTACTGGAGACTACTTCCCTTTCATATTGTGCTTCTTCATGCATGTGAGTAGATCGCAAGAACAGAAGTGCGATTTGTGCTTTGCCATGTGTGTGCCACATAGTTCTACTTTTATGGAGTCGTTTACACGGATACAAGTGCAGTTTGTGTTGTGTCGTCTGTGTGCCAAAGATTTGTACTTTTTTGCAAGAACAGAAGTGCCACTTGTGTTTTGACGTGTGTGTATGCCACATTGTTCTATTTCAGCTGCTTCTATTCATCCACGGAATATTAGTTTTTTTACAGGGGACTACTTCCATTTCATATTGTGCTTCATCGAGTAAATGGATCAAGATGCATGCAACCAACTTGGACTGCTCGATGATGACACTGAGACGGATGCAGCAACGCAAGAAGCATCTCCTATAAGATTTGGACCCCAGTTACGTCTTGCCTTTACAACCATTCTCATCTATTGTCGTCCAGCTGATCCTCTCTCATTTTGGCACAAGCACAAATTGAAACTGTGCTGGGACATCATGATGAGAGACAAGGTCACAGAGTTTAATCCGCAGATTGAGAACTAAGTGTTGCTACAACTTCAGCACATTCTTGATAATGATGGGTCGAATCTGCATAAAGACTGTCAGCTACCATCTGCAGAACAGTCACGTTGAGGAAAAACAACCAAGAATTGTCCACGAGGAATTAAATTTTGACACAAAAAAACAGTGACAGAAGGTGAGTCAAGAGTATCCAAACCTTAATGAAGAACAAAGAGTAGTGTATGATGCTGTGATAGAGTCAGTTGTACAGAAGCAAGGCAAGATATTTGCCCTGGAGGGAAGTGGAGGGACTGGGAAAACCCACACTATAAACCTGATTACCTGATTCTTGCGGCTATCCGTTCCTTTAAGAAGATTGCCCTTGCTACAGCTCTGTCAGGCATTGCAGCAACTCTGCTCTCAAATGGCAGAACATTACACAGCAAATGCAAAGTACCTCTGGGTATGAACGAACAGTCCATGTGCAGTGTGAGTCCCCGAGATGCCAATGGCACTTTATTACGCCAAACAGAGCTGTTCATCATTGATGAAGTATCGATGGGCCACAAACACATCTTTAAAGCCATAGACCGAACACTTTAAGACATATGTGGGAATAACTCTCTGTTCAGTGGGCTAACTGTGCTGACGTCGGGTGACTGGCACCAAATACTACCAGACGTTCGCCATGGCTCAAGATCACAGATAGTCAACGCAACCCTGAAATCATCATATCTGTGGGAGCATGTCAATGTGCTTAGACTGACAACACTGACAAGAAACATGAGGGTGAGACTGTTGATTTCTCCAACTACAGAGATGGCAAACACAACGTATGCAAGCAAATCCGGGAGTTTGTGATAAAACTGCCAGATGACATCACAGTGAACAGCGAACGAGAGTTGATAAATTTTGTCTTTGGTAACTTGCAGTCCAACACAAATCCTGACTGGCTGGCTTCCCGCTGCATCATCAGCCCCACCAACACAGAAGTAGACAGAATCAATAATCTGATCATGCAATCCTTTTCCCGGAGAAGAAAAGTCTACAGGAGCAGTGATTCGGTGGAAGAAAATTAACACCAATACCCCATCGAATTTATCAATTCTCTATGTCCGTCAGGTATGCCACCCCACAAACTAACATTGTCCTGTTGCTGAGAAATTTGGATCCCACAAACGGCCACTGCAACAGGACTCGATATGTGGTTCAACACCTTCATTAACATGTAATTGATGTAGTTGTTGCTTGTGGTCCACAAGCCGGAAAGAGACTTTTCATCCCAAGGATGCCCCTCATGCCTTCAGACAACATATTTCCCTTCCATATTCGATGGAAACAATTTCCGGTCAGACCTGCTTTTGCAATGACTGCCAACAAAGCTCAGGGACAGACTTTGATAAGGACAAGAGTTTCTTTACAGGACGATTTTTTTTTTCACATTGACAATTATATGTCGCAATGAGTCGTGTTGGGTCTAGGGACTCTATTAGAATACATGCAAACAGACTTGCTGCCCAGGACGGAGTTCCAGATGGCGCATATACCAGCAATGTTGTCTACACAGAGGTCCTACGGCAATGAATCAGGTACTGGTACAAACATTTATCTTGGGCTTTCCTATCACTATATCACCATTTGTAGAACGGGTCTGTGTCTTGTAAGTTTAAGACATTTACCTCAGAGACATTTATTTGGTTCTTTTACTTTTTTAAAAATGCATACAATTGAGTTGTTTGGTTTGCATTTTTATACACACATGTATGTATCCCCCTCTGAAATATCAGAAAGCAGTGACCAACCCAGACAGCAATCAACGGAAGCAAGTGGTTCTATGGAGGAGACCAGCGCTGAACCGAGTGACTCAGAGCCTGCAGAGAGGAGACGACCCATCATCGCCCCTGCACAGGATAAGATGAAGAATTAAATCGTATAAATTCTGAAATTTTATATATTCTGAACAACAAAATATCAAGTGGGTAGAGTACAGACCTGTAAAAATAAACTTAAACATTGTGAAAAAGATAAAGAAGAGTTAGAAAAAAGGGAGTGCTTATTTAGGCCACATATGGCCTAAATAAGGTAAGGGAGGGAGATTTAGCTTATTTAGGCCACAGTGGACTGTGGCCTAAATAAGGTAAGGGAGGGGGGTTTAGCTTATTTAGGCCACACATGCTCAAACTACCTTTTTCAGGCAACTGAGTTCGTTCCACTTTCATAATGGTGCACCTTTCTCATTTAGTACGGTTTTGTCTCAGTGTACAACTTATAAATCATAACCATAATGAATATTGTAAAGAACAAAGCACAATACGCAAAATTTTGCTCAATCCCAATGGTTTGAATGAGGGCCAGATTTTTCCTTCATGGAGGGGCAAAAGCTAGGCTACCATTTTGGCACACTTTGGTCCAGTGAAAAGGTCAAATCCTCCGAATGGACTTCCGGGTTAAATTTGGGGTATAAAAAGAGTGTACACTACGTGGCTGAGTCAAAGTTACACTATCTTTGCCTGAGTGACACTCTTTCGTACTGTCTCGTAGTAGTACATGTAGGCTAGTAGGCCTAGTAGTAGTAGTAGCAAAGATCGTGTAGAGAATATTTGGTAGTAGATTCTATCCAGTAGGCAGTTTAGTGAACGTACTCGTGGAAGGGCGAATCAGCCTCGATAAGCCCCGTAGACTTTTGTGATCGGCCACGAAGCCTCCTGTTTTGATGGGTCTAGATCTAAACAACTCAGTGTTATTCGCATTGCCACATCCGACAGGCCTAGATCTACATCTTTTTAAAAGGAAAAGAAAGATCATCAAAATGGTTGAATTCGCGTGAAAATCGATTCGGTAGAACTAGAACTATTAAAATTTGCTTCTGAAAACAAGGCAATTTTTATACGAAGGCCATTTTTATAACTCGATGAAATAAAAACTACTGGCTGTGTACTGTGTTATTCTGTATAAAAATAAATTATGAAACTTCAGGACGTATTATTATTTTCCAGCATCTTTTGACGCCTGAGCTGTAGAGGCCAGAGGTTGAAGTTTTCACAACACTAATAGATCTAGTAATAGGGTTAGGTAATAGGGCTTTCCGTAAAAAATGCATAGATCTACAAAAGCCGAACCACGGAATCGACCGGGCACCTCGCTCTCCCCTGCACACTGTGATAACGTGTTGCTTCGGTATCGCATTATTCAACTATTAATACGTGCGGCTATGGCAATTGGGATGTACTGACTGAAAAAAATTCAGTTTTGTTTTTATTTTACCATATATTTGACTTTAATAGTGCAGGCGATAGCAAGATCTAGATTCCCTGTCTAGAATCAGTAGTAGCAGGCCTATGCTAGAAGCAGCCAGAGAGCCTACAACTGCTAGATCTAGATCTAACTTATTATTGCTATGCCGTTGGGCTTTGGAATTGAAATAAAACGAATTGCACAGTTCTAGTTACTTTTAGATTCAGAAAGTAACTGTATTTCCAGAGTCAATAATAACAAATCTCACCATAACAATCACTTTTACTTGTATTAGAATAATTAGATCCAACTTTTTTTTTATAAAATCTGTTTTGCGCAAACTTAATATTTTCTCTACTTGTAGAGCACAGAATTTACATTGTAAGCCTCTGCTCAGTCTTTTAGTATACATAATAAAATACACACACACACACACACACACACACACACACACACACACACACACACACACACACACATATATATATATATATATAGAGAGAGAGAGAGAGAGAGAGATCTATATAATCATTTTATCTTGTTTTCGGGATATTTTTCAAACTTTTTTTTTCAACATGTCATAAAATCAAATTGTGCCATTTTCTTTGAAAATAATAGCATTAGCAGTGGACTTTTTAGACAGCGAGTCTCTGATTCAATATTTTGAAAAAAAAATGCTAATCAATGAAAATTGCAAATTGATAATAGTTTAGTCCTGTAGAGGATAGGTGGACTACGGGGTCTGCAGAGCGAAATACTAGGTTTTAGGATGTGAACCGCGGAGTCATCGTAGTGAAATAAGGTTTGGTTTAAGTAAGGATTGGTGGACCCCGGGGTCAACGTAGTGATAAATAAGCAGGTTTAAGGTGGACCCCAGGGTCTACCTAGCGAAATACTAGGTTTTAGGACAGGTAGACCCTGGGGTCCACCTTAAACCTACCTATTTCACTACGTTGACTCCAGGGTCCCCCAATCCTTAAAATTAAACCTAGATCTACATGTAGGCTACTTATTTCACTACATTGACCCCAGGGTCCACCAATCCTTAATTAAACCTAGATCTACTGATTTCACTACGTTGACCCCGGGGTCCACCAATCCTTAATTAAACCTATATCTACTTATAATTTCACTACGTTGACCACCGGCTCCGCCAGTCCTACTATAAAATAAACTTAGATCTACTTATTTCACTATGTTGACTCCGGGGTCCACCGATCCTTAGTTAAACCTAGATCTACTTATTTGACTACGCTGACTCTAGGGTTCACATCCTAAATCCTAGCATTTTGTTAGGTAGACCCCGGGGTCCACCTATCCTTTTGGCTAGATAGACCCCGTAGTCCGCCTATCCACTTTCTTGATAATAACTGAAAACAATACATGCCAGTTGTCATGAATAGTGAAGAAAAATGATGGGAAAAAAAGAGAATGAGGTAGACTATAATTTATCAAAAAAATTGCAAGTGCAAGTGAAGATCATAAAATAATTTTGTTATTTTCTGGTCATCTTTCCCGGTTTATAAAAAAAATTCAGTGGGCCAACTACTAGATCTATGTCTCTGAAGAACATTTTGCTTGCCTTTATTAGCTTTTTTCATGTACATGAAAGCATAGAATATATAGTTTCACACAAATATATGCACAATACTTTGAAAAAGAAAGATAAGGTCATTGGGTTTTTTTTCGGAATCCGTTTTACATTGAGAAAAGCGCTAAAAACAAGTTAAAAATTTTTAAGAATGCTCATAATAATATTAGTATTAGGAATCCGAAATTACTACCTAGTTGGCTTACTCTTTAATAACCATGAGCAGTTAAGAAAAAAAAAAAGACAATGATATAGGATTTGTCTACATATGACCATTAGCAATAAAGATTTTGCCCAATTTGTCCAATTATCCTTGCAGGTAAAATCACCCTGCACTGTACCTCAATAAGCACAAAAGGAATATTTCTGTGACTTTGTATAAAGGTGTGGCCTAAATAAGGTAAGGGAGGGGGGTTTAGCTTATTTAGGCCACAGGTGTGGCCTAAATAAGGTAAGGGAGGGGGGTTTAGCTTATTTAGGCCACCTGTGGCCTAAATAAGGTAAAGGAGGGGGGTTTAGCTTATTTAGGCCATATGTGGCCTAAATAAGGTCACCCTAGAAAAAAAGGTGAAGAGAAAATTAACAGATGCCAAAGCACAGGCAAAGGCAAGGGGGAAAAAGGTTGCAAAGTTAGAAAAGCTAATGAGTGAGGAAGGGGAGAAAATTAAACATATGCCTGGGAGACCTAGACTTGAAGAGAAAATGGAGGGCCTTGCAGAAGCCATATATAGCATCGTTGTGCCAGAAAGGAGCAGCTGATGAGTGCAGAAGAACTAGAAAATAAATACAATTAAAACAGTGGATGACTTAAAAAGAGCCTTACAAGAAAAGGGTTATATACTACTGACACGTTCTGGCTTTATTTCAGACTCATTCCTGAAATGTCTGAAGTACTGAAGTATCATTTCAGTACAGTCAACGTGAAATTTTGTTGGCCCCAAAATAACCAAAGAAAGCCTCACATTGACGGCCACTTTGCATCAGCCACGCACTGTAAAATGTGTCAAGGAATTAGCTTGCTTCATTGGCGGGGGCAAAGTGTTTTTTTTTGTCACAAGATGATAAGGCAAGGGTGCCAATTGGACTGCCCATATCCAAAAAGCAGTCTTTTGTGTTCATGCATCTAGACTATAAAGTGACCCTCCCTGACCATCGGGGAAAATCATAAACTCATTCCTTCTGTCTATGCCTGTTGTTTGCCAGACAAAGACGGAAGGATTGGGTACAGTGGACCCACTTATGTTGCCATTCAAAGTCCAGGCACAATTAAAGTTCAGCTGAAAGTCACATTGCTGTCTTTCAGAATATCTTGACTGAGGATTCTTTTAAAGAACATGCTACCATTGGTGATGAAGTGAACCCTTTGGTCTTCATTTTCGTTGATGGTGGCCCAGATAAAGCCTCCAAAAAAACAGAACTCCCCTGACGTGGGCGGCTACTTTTAAAGAGCTCAATTTTGATGCATGTTTTATTTTGTTCTCATGCTCCAGGTTCCAGTGGCCATTTTCTCGCTAACTTTACCTTTGACCAAAATCACAAAAATCTCAAATTCTATTCGAGACAAATGGGTACTTTTTTCACCACGGCATGCTTTTAGATGATACATAGCCTCATAATTCCCAAAACCAAGGAGCACCTGGTTCCATCACGTCTTGATAAAAACTATTAAGACAACGTTAGAAAAAGGTACATGTTCCGTGGCAAACATAACCAAGGCCATGGGCGCTGGGCAAATGCAAAATTGCTAATAGACATAAGTGAAAATAAGAGGGAGAGCAACGTAAAAACAAGCTCAGAACGCTACCGGCAAATTAAGCAAAATAGCAGACTGCTAACCACTATACTATCACCATCAGGGAAGACAACTTAGGACAATACAAAAAACAAACAAAAAAAGGATCCCTGACATAATGAAGACACACAGTTTGTCAAATAAACAGCTACAGAAACATGACTAACATAGTCTATGGTACAGTGGTCAAGTGCTTTGCCACTGCATGCACAAGACATGGGTTCGATTCCTATAAGGGGGAGGAGTTTTTCAAGTATCTCCGTCTTTCTGCTGGGACGACGCATCGCTCTTAGCCTGAAATAACCTGCCGACTAAATTTTGTCAATAGGGGTGTAAACACACACACACACAAATTACAAACAGAAAGATGACTGGTGAAGCACAAACAGAAAAGACACGGTTACATATAATCTCGGCATCATACTTCCCACCACCAACAGCACACTATGAAAGACATTAAAAAAGTGCTCACAATGTAAAATGTTTCATAAATGGTGGCATGAGATCTACACCTACTGCCGCATTTGAAATTCTGTCAAATGTTGAACCCCTGGGAATTCGCAGAGATAAAGCAGTTTTGGAGCTCCATGAAAGAACCAAAAGAATGTGCCCTAACCACCCAAACAGGAAATTAGTAGAAACATGGAAACCAAAGAAGCGACTTCAACATAAATCAGTGATGCATCGCATCACAGAACTATTGGAGAGCTACCATCTACCACAAAACAGTAGAGAAACCAAAAGAGCCAACCAAAACATCCCTCCCCACATTTCTATGGAAAAACCAATCATTAAAAATTATCTCAGAGACAATAGCACAAAATCTTCAGACCCAGTGAAGTTGATGCTTGCATCACATCAAACAATCGACAGCTATTCAGATGACTGGATACACGTCTATACAGACGGCTCTGCATTCAAAGGCACCACCAAAGCCAGATATGGAATACCAATACAATACCCAGATGGAAGTTCCAATGAGATCTCTGCAGCCTTTGGAGAGAAATGCAACAACTACGACGCAGAAATGATAGCAATTGAAACAGCACTATACCATCTCTGCACAGTTTTTGACACTCATCCAAACAAAACACAGAGTATAGTGATCTTCCCTGACTCACTGTCAGTCTTGCAAGCAATAGGAAATGATCACCATCTAAACGAACACTTGACACATATACTACTGTTTGGCTCCCATCATCTGATAACATTCTGTGGCGCCAACCTGGTAATGCAGTGGATTCTCGGACACTCAAACATACCTGGAAATGACAGAGCAGACACTCGCCAAAAGGGGATCTAGACGGGAACAACCCAACATTCCAACTTCATACAACACTGCAAAACAAATTATTAAAAGCAACAGCAAACAAGATTGGATGAACAGATGGGCCTTGGGAAAGACAGGTAGAGCAGTTTTCAAACATATGACTACAACAAAACGAAATGACAACATCAACCACCTACAGAGAAAGAAACAGACCACGATCTTCCGTCTACGAACAGAACATATACAGCTCAACTTTCACTTGAACAGAATAAAACCAGAACTTCCCCCAATGTGTCCATTGTGTGACTATGCATATGAGACTGTGGAACATCACCTTTATGCAACTTATGCAATGACCGTACCGTAACAATGACAAAAATAATGGGTATGGGCTATGTAGCCCAACTGGTCATTAACTTGTTCAACACACCAATGCACTGGGATTGATTATGAGTTCCATCGGATTTTCTTCTCACTCTTCAGGGAATGTGTTCCAGTAAGCCTTTGACAGGGCCCACTCTTAAAGGGACCTCCAACATAGTAACTGTATCTAGAAGGGTTTTATTTTCTTTTTAAAGTTATGTAAGAGTTCTACAGAACTTGCAACACAAATAGGTCACATAAGTGCAGAAGATTAGAGGCTTTACTACTACTAGAGTTGTTAGATTTTATAATAGTTTTATAGCACTTGCAACACAAATAGGTCACAAAAGTCCTGAAGATTAGAGGCGTTACTAAAGAGTAACATAACACCAGAGTGCCCGCCAGACATCCATTCAAGAAGTGGGTCCAAGTCAAACATAGAAAAAAGTTAAACATAATGTCCAAGATAGTGAAAGGAACTAAGGCTATTGGGGAAGTAAGCTGTACCAAGGAATGAAACAACATCTCTGATTACACCCCTTGACACAGGGTCTGAAGAAGAAGTTTTGGTTTAGTAAGGTTATATATGTGGCGCTCTTAACCGAAGGGGTGAATATCAACAGAGAAGTTGAAATGGGGAATCAGGCGTTCTCTGCTCACCTCTAAAGCCTCAACAGCACAAAGTCTGCTTCCACTATCAAGGCACCCCGGAACTGGTAGTTCACAAGAGAGTGACAAACATACAAAAGAAGTAGAGGGAAAGTGACGATAGTAAGGATGAGGGGGAAAAAAAGCAGCAGTTCCCCTATGTTGTTCCGGCACAGTGTAAGAGCATGACATAGATAAATCAGCTCATTGACAATTATACTGAGCATAAAAACATGGTTAGCCAAATGAACCTAGACTATGTACGGAAAGAGTTAACTCTTTATCTCCGGAGGGGGTTTTCCAACAATGCCCTCTTCTGGTATGAAAAATCTAAAAGTGACATGTGGGTCACTAAATTGGTTATCAAATCAAAACAAATTAACCTATTTTGACAGTTCTACATCTAATGAAACCACTCTCAGTAAAAGAGACCTGTTTTCGGCAATTACTGAAAATTAATTTTGCATCAGTGTCGTTGTAAAAAAATGTGCCAGCGCCGCTGTCAGTGGCTCACCAGCACAGAAGTTCCAACCGCAAGCCGCTAGGAGTAGCTAGCTGGAGATTAAGACAGGAAAACATATCTCTTTTCCATAAATTAGAATCTAGTCAATCTGAAACATTACAGAAAGGTGTCTTGACATGGTGGAATCAGTGCCTCCTCAGTTTTGGGGCTTATGGAGTTATATTATTAGCATAACCTGAAAGCTTGTTTATTTGCATTGCTTTGGAAGAAAATAAAAACACATCTGTCTTGAACAGATGCCAAGACTACGTTTAACGGAAGGAGGTCGGGGTCGCCTGGTGTCAGAGGTAAAAATAACAAGAAAATGCCCATCAAAGATTGGAAAATGTCCTTAGAAAATGCAAGTAATGATATTTTGTGCCTTTGATTAAAAGGTTCTTTAGTAAAAATTCACTCAGAAAGGACATAAAAGGTGTAGAACCCCCCCCCCCCCCCCCCCCCCCCAAAAAAAAAAAAACCAAAAACCCAAAAAAATTCCCAAAACAGATCGGCAAATATAGATTTCTTTAATTTCATTATTCTAAGGAGAGACTGATTTCACCACAGCACAACACAAAGCAGGAAGTAAAAGTATTCAGACACAAAAAATGCTCCACACATACATTCTACAGAAATATATGCTTAAACTACTAAATTACAATGTCAAACAGAAAAATAAATCTGTTTAAAGATTAGATTATTAACAGAAAAATCTTTTAACGCACTTTATAAATTCAGAAACGGTATACATTTCCAAGGCAGTTTAACAGCTTCACTTGATGAAGTCATCTTCATTTTGACACTCGCAGGACAGTCAGTTCAACACTTTTATTATGATTCAAAAAAGAATTCGATAAAAGACTTGGATTTCATGTCCGAAGCCTACAACGTTCAGCAGTAACCCTGAATCCTCTTACGGCACAAGGGACAGCTGCGTTTAGTCGTGCCCACGATTTTGAGGATGCACTTCTCACAAACATGCCTGTGTCTGCAAGGGTAGATTTCGACTAGCACTCGCTCCTCGAAACAAACAACACATTCCTCTTCAACAGACGTCCCGTTCCTCTTACGACGTCTCACTGTTCTGGGAGAAGTATCTCCTCCTGAGAAACAATAAAAAACAACAATCAAAATCACAATAATAACAATAATGAAAACAACAATAACTAATAATAACAATAAAATTCACAATAAAGACAACAATAATAATGTTTTAGATATATTCTGATATTATAGCCTAATATATGTGAGGCATCATGGTGAAATCAGGCGCCCATCAAAATAATGAAATCGAAGAAATCTGCGTTTTTTGGCCCATGGGCAGTTTTTATCCTTTTTTTTTTTTTACTCAACGCCTTTTGTGGCCAATTAAAAACACATTTAAGTGTGAATGTTACTGAAAAAAACATTGATCAAAGGCATAAAAAACGTAAATTTTCAGTTTCCAAGGACTCTCAGGCTATAGAAGTAACCAAACTTTGACGGCTATTTTATAGCTAATTTTTACCTCTGAAACCAGGCAAACTTGACCTCCTTCAATCGCAAGTAATTCAACTTTTATTCAGTAAAAATGGATTTTTTTCCACCAAAATGAAGGCAAACGAATAGGCTGATACCAATAAGTTAGTAACCCCATATGCCCAAAAATTGACTAGCGCGCCTGACTCCACCAAGTCGTGACACATATCACTAGCCGCGTGATTCAACCGCCTAAGTTGTATAAAAACTGTAATTTCTTTATGTTCATACGTATGAATCTGAATATAATACAGTGGAACTCGGATTCAACGAAGTCGCCGGGCCTGGCCTAAAACCTCGTTGAATCCGAGTGTTCGTTATAGCAAACACAAGAATTTGTGTAGATAATTACAGGCACTGAGCAAGTAATGTATAAAGAGAAGTCACAAGTAGTGCCTGAAATGCCTGCACATTATGATCTGTGTAAAAAAAAAGACCGATTCGTTCAAATGTACAAGCCTGTGTCATCTCCATTGTTTACCAAAAAGTTGTGTTGCTAATGCAGCAACTTTTGATTCCATAGACCAGCGCACAATTCTTTACGCAGATCTATGTCGAGACTAGCTTATCATTGTAATAATGATCAGCTACCGAGGGGAAAAATAAGACTGACACGTTCGTATTTGCGACGTTCAATGCCCGGACCGCAAGTGCGCCCCCCTTCCCCGACACGCACGCACAGCCATACGTGTGCAGGCCGCCCATCCGACCCCGACACACGCCAGAGTAGACACGTGCGCGTGCCAACAACGCATGTGTTGGTATGAAAAAAAGGACCCTGATTGGCCGCATGCAATCGGCTAAGTGAATAATGGTTCACGAAGCAGGTGCAATGGATAGTTTCCGGGAATAGACAAAGTTCATTCAGGTAGAAAAATGAGCGAAGCCGCGTCTGCGGGGGATGTTCACCCTGGAAGCGACCTCGTTGAATCCGAGCTCGCTGCTCTTTAAGTGCTCGTTGAATCCGGGTTATTCTAATTGATTTTAAAGAAGAAAAAAAAACGGGGAATCCATCTCATCTCGTTAAATCTGAGTTCTCGTTGAATCTGAGCTCGCTGAATCCAACTTAACTGTATAATAAGATGCAGGACAATGGTCCATAACAAAATCTTTTTTAAAAAAGCTTTCTCACATAAGTCACTGGACACAAGCAGTTTAGACCTACCAAAATCTGTGCGATTCAACCGCACAAAAGCAATTCATAATAGTTTTAAGAGTAATTATAAAGTTAAGAGTAATTATTTCAGTTATTTGGTTGGGTCTTCTGAGGTGGTACTGTTATTGGGCCCATGGAGTTGGTAAAAAAGACCATTCCTCTTAACATTCAATTTGTACTAGATGTTTTTGTTCAGTGTGTATCAATGGCAATGAACATTTGTAACAACTGAGTCCTTTTTGTTTCAGCCAGGTCTGAGTGGTCCGGAAATCGAACATCAAAGATAATGTTTTGTTTTCTGAAAACGTTCAGGATTATCCATAAGCACATAGACCATATCATTTTCAGGGACCTTCTGCTTGTACTGTGCGTGCTGTCCACTTCTATTTGTGTTTTGTTCCTTTTCAATGTATTTGTCCTATCTAGTGCAAATGTCGATGAGTACATTTGACAAGATAGCGTTTGGTCTGATAACTACAGCAATGAACATAGCATATGTATTGTCATTAGGCTCCTGCAGGAAGTTACAGACACAAGAAGAGCATTCATTGGCAATCAATGGTCCTTCTCCTTCTTGCAAAATGTGACAATTCACATCTTTGGTTTCCGAATTTTAAAGAATATAGACAGCTAATTTGGTCCTGTTATGCGTAGTCTAAACAGCCAAAATGCACTGCTCACAGCCGAACGCTCCGTATCCCGAACTCTAGCATGGAGATCATCAGGAGAGAATGCGTCGCTGTTTCGGGCTCTTCCTCTCTACAGCTTTTCTGACGCACCGAGCCCCCTCACCGATGTGAGGTCTCCATGATACTTCGACTGTTTTCCTCTGCTGCCAACTTTAGGATTCATTCCAGCCTGCGTCCTCTCGCTTCAACCAGATCCAGTGACTGGCTTTCTCTGCTGTCTCCTGAAGGGAGTTTGTGAGTTCGTTGCTTTTCTTTGCAGTAAGTCCTGCCACTCTCATCCATTTACGGGCGCTTGTTGCTACAAAACCTCTGCATCCTACCTCTACCGGAAAATGGGTTGCCTTCCATCCTGCCTCCTCACATTGTTCGACGAGTGCCTCTTTACGGTTTTCTCTCCGCTCATGAGCGGCATAGATACAGTGGAAACCTGATATAACAGGGATGGTGGGAGTAGAGAAAATGTCCTGTTATATCCGATCCCTGTTAAATCAGAAATGCAAGGAAAGTAAGTAGTAAGCATTTGTGGACTAATCCAGCTGTAGTTATTCATGGGTAGTTTCCTTTGCCACAAGTACCCACGAACAGGGGTTTTGGCACCAACTTTCTCCTAGCCTCCTTAAACCGCATCAGAAAAGCTTGGTCCACAGCATCTGCATCAGGTAGTCTCATCTTCTTTCGATCCAGAGCAAACTTTCCATTAGGGTATGCTGCCACTATCTTCTCTCTATCCTTGACAATGGTGTAAATCGACCTTTGTGGAATGTCGAACTGACGACAAATCTCTGCCAGTGGAGCTTGCTTTTTGTCAAGAGCCTGGATTATTTCGAATTTTTTTGGTCAATTGAAAGACATTTTCTCTTGCGCTTGACTTCGTAGGTGACAGTAGACACATTACGCAAACGTTGCATGTGCTTGCAGTGGCATGGCTTGCATGGGCTTGCTTCATCACTGCTTCTCTCTCTCTCTCTCTCTCTCTCTATCTCTCTCTCTCTCTCTCTCTCTCTGTCTGTCTGTCTGTCTGTCTGTCTGTCTGTCTGTCTGTCTGTCTGTCTCTCTCTCTCTCTCTCTCTCTCTCTCTCTCTCTCTCTCTCTCTCTCTCTTTATCTCTCTTACTTTTTACACATTGTTAGCGAGCCTTTGTCCCTGCTATAACCGGTTGGGCTCCGATGGGGCCCTGTTATTGCCGATAACTTTAAAAGAGACAAAGAGTAGGAAAAAACGGGGATTTAAAAAATCCCTGTTATTACCGGATCCCTGTTATTACCGGGCCTGTTATATATGGTTTCCACTGTATTGTCCTCGTGGGGCACCGTGAGCTCTACCAAGTGCACCTCTTTGGTTTTTTTCCTCCCATAACACAATGTCTGGCTTTTTTGTAGTTGGAATGGGAAAGAATCTCTCAAAGCCCTTTAAGTCAGCGGCTACCTCCCATGTGCCTCCACTCTGGTCTTCCATGGCTTCGTTCGCTTTCTTTCTTTCGGTAACCTTGATTCCTTGCGGAACGAACGCAATCTTGGTGAGTCCATGCTTCTGTATCTTGGGGGCATATTTTCCTTCTTCCACCTGTTTTGTCGCCATTGTCGTGAGCACTTTCAGCACCTCATTGTGCCTCCAGGTGTATCTGTTAAGAGCCAGGTTGCAGTTTGACAAAATATGCTTCATGGTTCCTAGCTTACCGCATCTACACTTGTTGTCCTCCTGTACCTTCCATCTAACAAGGTTCACCGGTGAAGGCAGAACATCATACGAAGACCGGAGAAGAAAGCTTAGCCTTGCATGATGCATTCCACTTCCAGATGTCACTCTACCCGACTTTTCTTTCCACTACATGCTCTTCCCATCTGGTCATTTGTCCTTGCTGGCTACACTGGATGAGATGAATTTCTCGCCTCTCTGCCTCCATCTTTTGCATATTTCTTGTTGCAGCTTTTCTTCTGTCTCGCTGAGACATTTTCCTGAAAGATCTAAAGTCGCCATTACCAAGCCCTAATCTGTCAGGTTGCGCTGGACCGACAATGTCGCCATGCTCCAATGCAGAGAGGATCTCCTCAGCTGCAACTTCTGCCTTCCACTTTCTGGCTGTTTTGACATCTGGAGGTTTTCCACTGATCTCCTTATCCCTTGATTCTCTCAACATCAAAACGGTTCTAATCTTGCCTGCTTTGTAGATCTCCACAATTGACGTGAGAGGTAGTTGAAGCGCACCTCTATGTCTGTACAGGGATGACGTGTTAATAGTACGGGGTAGCCCCAGCCACTTCCTGATGTAGCTGTTACACTTTCTTTCGATCATCTCAACTCTTGACAGAGCAACTTCATACATTGTCAGTGGCCACGCCAATCGAGGGTAGAGGGCAAACTGTAGACACCATATCTTATTCTTTCCTGGAAGCTTTGTCTGGTCAATTGCTTTCAGCCCATTTTCAGCCTGCTTCATGATTTCCACGCCTTGACTCCTATCAGACAGAGTTCCTGAGTACCACCGACCCAAACTCTTCACAGGTTGTTCTTTTACTGTGGGCATTTGTTCCCCTGCAATTGTAAACTTCAGTTGCTTCTGTTTTCCTTTGTGAATAGTCAGGCTTCTAGATTTCTTAGCTTTAAACTTCATCCTGGCCCAGGTGATAAGCTTATCAAGCCGATTCAACACACTTTGCATTGTGTCTTCATCTCTTGTCAGTAGGGTCAAAGGCTTTCTTTGGTGATCTGACCTTTGCTTCTTCTTCAGAGCATTTTGCACATCTCAGTAGCATCTCTATTACCAGGATGAACCAGATGACCGATATAGAGCAGCCAGCTGCAATCCCAATCTCAAGTCGGTGCCATTCTGTTGTGAAATTTGTGGCTGAGAATCGCATCTGGAAATTACTATAGTATTCTCTCATGATGTTTTGCACCTCTTGCGGGACGTAGAAAAAATCCATTGCCTTCATCAGCAATTTATGGGGAACAGACCCGTAGGCATTCGCAAGATCCAACCATACTACGTTTAAACTTTCCATGTTTTTCATGGCCTCTTGGATTGTGTCCCAAATGGTGAAAGCATGCTCGATGCAGCCTGGGATCCCTGGTACCCCGGCTTTCTGAACCCTTTCATCCACATAGCCATTACTTTGCAAATATGCTACAGTCCTCTTTGCAAGTATTCCCATAAAGATCTTGCACGTCACGTTGATGATTGAAATAGGTCTGAACTGTCCTATCTCCTTTGCATTCTGTTCTTTGGGTAGATACACGCCCTCCGCTCTGCACCAATCTTTGATGATTTCTTTGTCTTTCCAAAGGCCTCTTAGCATCTCAAAGAGGATGTGTCTCAGCGTGTCGCAATACTTGAACACCTTATAAGACACGCCATCTCCTCCAGGTGCACTTTTTGCTCTTGCTTTTTTTACAAACTCATCTACTTCTTTCTCTCTAATTGGTCCCAGGTAATATTTGACGACGGGGGCAGCTGGACGCTTCAGGCCTCTCATATAACGAAGCGGTTCTTCTCTTCTTGAATAGAGTTGACGATGTTGGAAATTTGATGTTGTGGGATAGCGTTCCAAGCGTAGGTTAGGCTTTGAATCAGCTGAGCGTTGTTCTGAGGAGAGGGACTCATCTCTGGATTTGACGCCCAAAAATATCCCACACATGTTCAATCGAGTTCATGTCGGGAGATACTGCTGGCCAGGGATGGATGAAACCGAATTGTCGTTGTGCGAGGTAAGCTTGTGTCACCCTGGCATAAAGGGCTGGAGCGTTGTCCTGTTGTAAGGTGTAGCCTGGATGGTTCTGCATAAACGGTGCCACATGTAGCTGCAAGATGGTGGCTACGTAGTTGGCGCCATTCAGGGCTGCCGGAACATGTACCAGTGCCGTCCTCCGGTCTGTTGTGATTTCGCTCCAGACCATCACCTGCCCATATCCCCATTTAAGGATTTCATGTACACACTGGTCAGCAAACTTTTCATTTCGATGGCGATATACCCGAATTTAACAAAATTTAACCATTGTGATTAGACTCATCCGTGAAAAGGACCTGAGATCACCAGTCTTGTCTTCGTAAAGTGATTGTTAGCCCATAGCAAGCCAGCCTGTCTGTGATGGAGACGTAGTTCGTTTCGCTGTACTTGCATTCTCGCCCTAAAGACAAAATAAGACATAAAAAGTGGGATGTAGACAAGCATGCCGTTATGATAATCAGAACAATTTGAAGAAGAAGACGAAGAGGATGGTGATGATTATGATTTCGGAGTGTGATTGTGGTGATGGTGATAGTTAAGATAGCGGCAATGGAGGGTTGTAGGATTAATAAGACTTGAAGTTTTATCGCTCACCCGTTCTTTATAGGAGCACTCATTCAGTCACACTCAGCTCAAGTTGTCATTCAGATTAATGTTTTTAAGCTAGATGTAGGTATACGATTTGAACCGAGTGAAATGTATGCAGGAAGAAATAAACTTGCCTTATGCCATGTTCCAGGAGCTGACGAATAACGGTCTGTGAGCTCATTGGTTGGTGTTGCGGAGGGTCCTGGCCATATGCGAAGCAGACTGGAACCTGTCCCTCAGGTGGGTGGTGCGGATATACCGATCCTCTGCCGGGGTGGTAACCCACGGCCTCCCTGATCTTGTCCGGTCTCTTGTTGTACTTCCTGTGTTCATGTACCTGGTCTGCAGACTGTAGATGGTTTCCCTGCTACAGTTTAAAATCCTTGCCACATCCGCCACGGGAACACCTGCTTCGAGATGCCCTACAGCGCGCCCTCGCTCCTCTGCACTGAGACGAGGCATGATTGAAAGTCAACCTTTTTCTAAATTTCTGAAGCTAGCATTTCAAATGCAAGCGATGTTTTCATAAACTTATTACACACCTTTTGTGGGTTTTGAAATAAGCTACACGTTGATAGCAAAGACAACACAGAAAACTAACGCTTAACAGAATAAAAACTTAACAAATGAAATCATACTAAACACACAGAAGTGAGCGAACTCACTTAGTTATGATGTCAAAATTGATTCAGAAGACAGTAGAACAAACACACTGCACGGTACATAAATATCATCATAAGATAAATCATTTTGATTTAACAGCATTGTGTTCAAAGAAAAGGAGTCAAGATTCTTTTGGAAAAGAGTATATAGTGCAGTAGATACGTTCAACACCATACTGACAAATCTGCTTCCAAGTCCATGCACACTAGACAAAGTGTGGTCCCATCCACTGGGTTTTATGCAAGGCGCATGTTTCGGGCGAACGAATTCGGTCGATTAGCCAAGCATGCGGCTTCTGGCCCGTGGGTCTCTCTCTCTCTCTCTCTCTCTCTCTCTCTCTCTCTCTCTCTG
>NW_004797720.1:118710-132148 GCF_000002075.1 Aplysia californica | reverse complement strand
CTCTCGCTCTCGCTCTCGCTCTCGGACAGTTGGCGGTGAGAAGGCATGAATACTTGTAGGCCTACTATGTTTAATATATTTATATACAGGTTGTTTAGGCACTTCTTTCCGTACAATACTCATGAAGAATCCACATTCAACGAAGTAGCCCACCGTTTTTTAAAAAGAAAAATAAACAATCTTATATATATAAACGGCCTCCTACATTCAGTAGGGTGAACTAGAACTACGAAATTGATGCCAAACTTTTTGATACACATTCCTTGGGCGAAGTGGACCATGCCGTAAGTCAGAGTATGTTATAAAGAACTACAAAGGTTTGAAGATTGAAGCCAAGCTCATTTTTCTATTCTACCTCAAGTTATTGCAAGCATCCACGATTACGATTGGCATCAAGTAGAAGAAAGCCCATGAGTCAAAATAAAGGGGAAAAATACACATTTATTAATAGATTCAGTCAGACATGTACAGGCGATACATGTTTTTACCTGAAGATTATGAGATCGATACACAGAAAATGACCTTACATAACAGATTCTAGACATATGTACATCACATTTCATGTAGATTCTACTGCTGTGACTGTGACGAAAAATAGATGTGAAGAGAGTTGTTTTTTAAAAATAATAATGTGAAGAAAACAGTGCCTTATATGAGTTTGGTTATTTTGGCTATTATGTGTGGCCTAAATAAGGTTTGGTGGGGGTTCGCGTTATTTAAGTTATATAACAGGCCACGTCATACATGTGGCCTTTTCTTTTCATTATTTTTTTTTTAATTTATCAGTGGCATTCACTGGATCTATTGACACCAGATATGACTGGATTTCCATTCTCTTTCTCCCTGAATACATCTACAAAGAGAACAGTACACCAGAAAGACGAACTTTTAGGATCTAATAGTCTTGTCGGATTGTTACTGGTTACATTTCATACCTGGAAGTTTGACTCTGACTGCAATGATCTGACCAAACTTACATTATTATAATACATGTATAAACATGGGACTGGCCATAATACGTACAATAATGATTGTATTACACCAGGTCAGCTTGAGAACCGATGCAGAGAGAAAACGACAGGAATCAGTAGTTTTAATAACACCCCGCCCCCTTCTCTCTCTCTCTCTCCCTCCCTCTCTCTTTCTCGTTCTCTCTCTCTTTCTTTCTCTCCCCCCGCTCTCTCTTTTTCTCTCTGTCCGCAGACATAATTTCTCGCTTTCAACTCTGCGCTGGAATGTTTGTTTACACTCTTATCACGGGCCGTCACACGCTAAGACGAGGTACATCTAACGCCCAAATCTCGATCCAGCCATAGTCTGTCCTGTTTGGACTGAATCATCTTCTACTTTTTCTAGATCTAGATCTAGCTAAATCTAGACTCTAGATCTAGATATCCACAGAGTAAACTCAATCGTAAACACGATCGTCTGATTACTTAACTTGCTCGGTTCCGTAGCACCAGATAGATCTAGATCTAGTATAAAAATTTGTGAAAGACTTTAAATCTTAGGCTAGGAGGGTAGATCTAGACATGGATCGATTCATCCAGAAAACACCAAAAGGGGTCGTTCAAATATAATCTTACGCCTGAACCAATGTAATATTACACTTTTGTAAGGTGAAAAAATAATAAGGAAAATAATGTGTGACAACATAATTTTTTAAAGCAAAACATGACATAAAAAGAAAAAACTCATTCACTTAGAAGTTTTTCCGGAAAAGTGCCGCTTATACCATATTTATTAATTATTATGTCACATGTGTGTATGCATGTTTTTCATGAATACTATTATGTAAAAGTAAAGCGCATAGACTACCAATGATTGTAACACAGATTTGCGAAATATAAAATGTCATATTATTTATATAAGCGAATAAATATTAGTATTACGGGATTAATTTATTTTTTTAATTTGGGGGGTGGGGGAGGGAGGAGAGGAGGAAAATGTAAGAAAATCCCCAAAAAGGTGTACGATTATATTTGAACAGCCCCAAAACCACACTGGTCAAACCTGCCCAACGTTAACGGGAGTTTAAGTTTAAGAACCTGACACATGTATACGTCTATGGAACCTCCATGCAGTTCGGTTTTGTTGTTGTTGTTTTTTTTTGGTACGGTAGACATTCACATTTAACTTTTGATTTTGATCCAACAAAACCCACGTTGGTTACTTTGATCGCAAAGAGCATACCAACAATGCATTCAAATAATTCCATGACATTTTAGCTATACACGCTTGCAACTTTTCTTGCAAATTTTGTTGATTTTTTAAAAAAAAATTTGCAACTTTTTGCAACTTTTTCCATTTTCAAATGCAACTTTCTCTTAGGACAGCATAGTGGGCACCCCATATAAGACTAAGACTAGATCCAGGTGACCGGCTCCGGGTGGGCAGAAAAATGCCCGAGGTCGCAGAAATCCCCATGGGCCAGTAGCCTCAGGCTACTCGACCGACCTGACATTAGCCACATGAGATCGGGTGACTAGCACTGGCCTTTTTAATATATATCTCTCTCTAGAGTCGTTTGGGACAATGTGTGGCTCTTCACATTTTCCTTGGTACATGTATTCCCAATAAAGGCCTCCAAGGCTTTGAAAATGTTAGTCAAGAAAGATTCTGCCTGTATTCTGTCTGTAGTAATGGGAAAGCAATTTCATCAAGTTTGTTAAAGTTAAAGAATTACTTATCACAAAATTGCTTGTCTTCTTCTGCTCTCTGGTGATTTGACAATCGTGAAGCTCCCATCTCCAAGTCATGTGAACTGTCTTTGCAACAGTCACGAAAAACAACTGACTCTGTGTGAGGGCAGTTGTATACAAACACATTGTTTTGTTTTGCATTCAGGTAGGTAGATTGTCACCGGAGATTTGTTTCAAAATGAAGTGTAGAGCTAGAGAGTTGAAGTTGAAGGTTTGTTGAAGGCAGAATTTTTGGGGCCAGTAATATGTTGCTTTTTTTTTCTTCGAGTGACTAATTAAGCATCGTCTACTCGGCACTGACTAACTAATCAATGACTCAAGATTGGCACATTACAGCAAGGGGCGCCTACATACTTAAAGTAAACTAAGAAACGCGAAAAGTTGAGATAAAAATATGTTCTAATAGTTGTGCTGTATGTGAAACAAGCGCCCCTCAGCCAATCATAGACTTAGTTCGTCAATAGCTTTTGCCACAATTTACCGACTTGGTCGAGTCAGTATTAACATATATTCTTCTATGCCATCTTGCTTCTTCTCAACTACACTACAAATGAAATCATACTAAACTGCCTCGACAAAATCTTCTGGCTATCGATTTTAGTTTTTGTAAGTGTTTTACCGTACTTGCAACACAATAAGGTTATATAAGAGCCAAGATTAGAGATGCTACAAGAGAGTAACAAACACAAAAAGAAGGAGAGGAGATAAAGACGGTAGAAGTTTGATAGGAAAGAAGAAGCAAACTACACCAGAGAACCCGCCAACCACCCATCAATCACCAACCATCGATAGAGTTCGATCTGAGTCGATGAAGTTAGCAAAGGCAGCGCTTTGTTTTAATGTTACCCTCCAATCTGTATTGACAAAGGCTACAGCCGAGTGTTGCCTACGCAAAAGGTGAACACCTCAACAAGACGCTCAATCTGCATGATTCAACCAGCCATTCACCATCGGGCAGAAAAACTGGCAATTAAGCGGTTGAATCATGGGGAAATTGGGGACTGGTGTGATATAGACGATTGATTTACTAAAGGACTGAAACACTTTGCAGTAATCTTTCAAACTCGGGATTATAACATAGGGTGTATCAAAGGCTATACTACAAAAAGTGATTTTAAAAACTTTGTCGCTTAGGCTGTGGAACCACGCGGCTAGCATTATGTTCAAAGATATGTTCTAATAAATTATATTCTAATATATATGGGCTCCTGAAAACTTGAACTTTTTGTAACACGGGCATCAAATTTTAGAATTCAATCAAATTGCTTGAAAAAGTACTCTGTACACCTTTGACATGTGTAATTTTGACCCCTTCAAGGCTGAAGCTAAAGCTTGTTTGGTTTCTTTGGAAACGGAAATTAAGTTTAGGTTAGTGCGCTCCGGTCTTAAACGTTACAGGACACAACAATGCCGGTCAAAACATGAAATATAATAGACTGAAAGAAAAAAAATTGATTAGGCAAGCACAAAGTCCTTTATATTCATTGTTTGTTCACACAAATTTCAAAACATTTCTTAAAGAAGAAAATGCTTATCAAACAATCATAATGTCTTTAATGTTACCGGGCTAGAATTATTTTTGAAAGAGAAAACTATACTTTTATTTACAAAAATACTAATAAAAGAAGAACTTTAAACAAGTATTGCTATAAAACAGGAAATGTAAAAGTGTAGTTTCAGCAAATATGAACAAAATCGATAAGTGTCTTTGGCATCAACAATAGCTAAATGTGGTAGTCTTAAACGTTACAGGACAAAAGATAAAAAAGAAATGTGCAGAATACAGACAATTTGTTTCTTAAAAATAATATGCACACCTACTGAGAACTAAAATGTGTATTGAAATACTTCTTTGATGTTATCTGTTATGTTTTTAGAAAGAAAAAAAAAGATATCAACTTATTGACTCATTGAACATTTTATAGAGACTTCAAATTTACGCGACAAATATCTTGTAGCAGTTACAAAGTGAAGCATGAAATCCAAACTAAATTGAAATTAATGTTCCTAACAGTCGAAGCACCAGCAGTAGCAGAAGCAGTAGTAGTAGTAGTAATAGTAGAAGCAGCAGCAGCAGCAGCAGCAGCAGCAGCAGCAGCAGCAGCAGCAGCAGCAGCAGCAGCAGCAGCAGCAGCAGCAGCAGCAGCAGCAGCAGCAGCAGCAGCAGCAGCAGCAACAAGCAACAGTAGCAGAATGTCAAAAGGGGTATTCATATCGCCTTCATTATTGCTACTAACATTGTCAAAATACATCGTTATTGATGGCAGCAAACAGTGTTCTATCTTTCTGTTATTTCTTGTGACATTATGATGATGTTCAATTCCCAAAATGTTTCAACGGCATGGTGATCATGTTGAAGATCATTTGAGACAACAACAATTTTGTGAGTCTTGTTTTAGCATCCCATTTGGCACACTTTGGATGAATAGTTCATTTTCCGCAGCTCGAACAGGAAGACCTCTACTTCCCTAACAGCTCTTTATGACTCCAAGAACACGCAACATTGCCATTGAGCATGAAACAAGTAAATGGAATGTTTACTAGCTGCTGTTCAGAGTGCAGAACTGCACTCAGCAAGGATGAGGAACGTCAATATGTCCTTTTGCTGCTTTGTTGGGAAAGATTTTTCTGACGTGCATCTTCCAAAGTTTGCTTTCGAGCTGCTTTGACTTTTGGAAGGACTTTTACAACTCTGTGAACAACTTGTTTGCAGAATATGAGTGTCTGTATGACACTTCCTCGAATATGTGGACCCTTTTTTCTTCTTCTCTGCGTCTTCATCTTTTTCCTTTTTTGAATGGTACCTTTCTCTAGCCTTAGCATTGCCTGCCCTTTCCTTCTGACTTGACCAGGATGCTGTTACCTCTCATGTGTCGCTTTTCCATTTCTTTATTTAGTATCACTTGCCCAACAAACCTACCTGTTGCAACTTTGGTAATGGTAGTGGAAGCCAATGTGAGTTTTTTTCTTCTTGTTTTTCCTACATTTCTTAACTTGTTCGTCGGTCTTTGCCCTGTGATTTGCCACCTTCTTTTCCCAGCCGAACGTCTTCAGCTCTTTACGATTGCACATTGTTTTCTTTGATCGGTCGTTGTATTCCTTAGTTGGCTCATTGTTAAACTTTATTGTAATAACTCTGTGGGGTTTTTTTCAGAATATCGGTACTTGAAAGCAATGCATTCAGAGATCTCTAGCGCAGAGCACGCACCTATAGTACTGTAAAGTTGGAAAGAGAAGGTGGGAACGGGAGGGGTAGATGAACAAATTGTACTAATCAGTTTTGTCACTGAATTAAAAGAGATTCACCCGTGCTATACTTGGTCGAAAATAAGATTGTGCTGCATTACTGTTTTGTATTCTTTTATTAAAGTAATTAGCAACAGAAAAGGTAGTCACAAATTTTGTTTTGGAATGCATATGAATAAAGTGAATATAAACTTAAAACAAAGTCATTCATCACTTATGCGGTCTTGCTTGTATTATCATAGTCCACGACGATAAAATCAGCTACTATGTCCTAAAAATATTATTGGGACAACACTTGTTACCAAAACTGTGGTCAAAATGATTTAGTCTGTGTAACCATTAAGACCAATGTATAAACTTGCTTTCCTCTTGTTAAAGCCAATATTAACTTTTGATGAAAACTAATGGCAAAGCTACAACTGTGGACAAAGCGAAGCAGCACGGGCGGGGCAATCAAATAAAACCAAAGGGAAAGATGGACATTACAAGCCATAGCAGGAACGACACGAAGCGAGGAGATGCCAGGAGAAATTTCGGCCGATGTACAATCGCTTTCATCGCTTGAAATGTAGATGCGTGCACACGAGCACATTATTGACAGCATTGACACTAGTAGATCTGCATAATTTCAGTGGTGATAACAAGAAAGGAAAACTAGGAGAGTTGGTGAAAACTGTTTGTCAAAACAAAAATGAAAAATAAAAGCAAAGCACACAATGAATTTACTTTTATTCAAAGAAAAACATTATAGAATAGGCCTCTTTTCAATTAATTTGTTGACAAAGATCTACCTGTCTATCGGTTCTCTATAACACTCCCTTTTTAACACTCTAACCATCTGTCTCTCATTCTTTCTTTCTCAATCCTCGAGATAGGATGTCTGAAGTTAGTATTCCTTCTGGTGAGTTTAACCATGAACATTTCATGCTGATAGAAAATGGAATCACGACTCATTCAAACTGAATCTACCCATCTGCTTTTGTCGTCTGGCAAATTTCTCTTCAAGTGGAGAATTTCACCTAACTAATGACGCATTTAATTAATCGGGTTCGCCTACTCCTCTCTTTCTTTTTTTCTTTGTAGTTACCTCGTCGATCAGGAGAAACGGCGCCAATATTTTTCTGTTGATTTTCGACAGAAACTAAAATTGACATGGAAAATCCCATACAACGTCGCATTGCTTGCATCGCCCTCTTTGCCTTGTTCCTGGAGTTTACGTTTCGTTTTGCACCACCAAGCCTACAGTATGACATTACCCAAAATATACTTTGTATTTCCTTGACAGAGTCTATCTGCAAAGTTTAATTTTTGATGCTCGATATTATATTCGAAACACCGAGCCAAGCAGCCTTATCCTTGTATTTGTAATGTTTCAGACAACGATAACAAGTTGTCAACTCTAATTGCCTCAACTGCCAACCTCAAAGCTAAAAATATGTGGCATCAACGCGTGAAAACCTTAAAATAAAATTCTTAAAGTAGCTACTCATTCTATAAAGATAAAACACAAAAACAAAGATCTAGTCTAAATCATTACGATGATGAAATAAAACACTTTGTCCAATATCCGCTTCGAAACAACAAACACTATGAAAACCAACAATCCTTGTTTTGGCATGGGTCCAAACTCATCCGTTTCCTTGATGGACTCTTAGATTCCATCAATGAATCACATATCTTGCAGTCATAAAACAAAGAAAGCAAATTTTAAGGCAATTCAAGGCTTAATCATTACTTACATCTTAATCGTTACACCCCTAAATTTGCGTGATGAAGTCATTCATATTCACGTTCTATAGACACCGTTGTCTTGCCGGGGAATAGATGAAAGCCAAGTTGATTGGAAATCAGTGCACTTGACATAAAAATACCGAACTAAAACTTCGAGCAACTTCCGGGGGAAGTAAACACGCTGATCTTAATTGTTACAACGTGACAAAAATTCCCAGACGCAACTATTTTAGCGCCCAAAATTCGTAATCGCTGTAGCAATTTTGTTCTTGGTTGATGAAATGACTAAAGTGTTCGTATTTCTCATTCTACAGTGAAAAATTACACTTTTTAAAAGATCGATTGGACTGAAGATAGGGTTACTGTTTTTTAACATTTTACAGACGAGACGTGTAACGTTTAAGACCGAATTTTATGTCCTTTGTATGAAAAAATAGGCCGTTATAAGCAAATATTTGTTGGTTACCCTGAAAGTTCTACTTAAGATCAGTATTAAACCCTTAATTACGAAAATGAGATGCAGACAATTCTTAGAGAAATCTTAGGGTAAAAACTGTCTCTGGTGAATGTTACGTTTTCATACCTAAAAAATGCTGAATTTTTAACCAAAAAAAGCCCCACACTGTTTCAGCATGTCGTTTTATTGGACATTTTCTGCCTAGTCTAGGTTCGGCAACCTTTTCACCACCGGCTAAGCTCATCTTAACTATGATTTGAAATAAATACAGCTTTTTATGGTGTCTGTGGTAAAGGGTATGTGTATATATATATAATGTAATATAAAATATGTTTTCTGATATTGCACTTTTCTTCTTTCAGAACCAGAAAAGAAACTTTTCATCTAATAAACCATTTCAGAGCAGCATACAGTCAAACCTGCCCTGGCGGCCACCTCTATAAGACGGCCACTTTCAATTTCCCCCCTTGCATTTTTTCTATATAATTTAACTGTGTAAAACGGACACCTGTCCAACGCGGCCGCGGCCACCATATTTTAACACACAACCCCTATTACACTAAGCAATAGCACCTGTCTTTGACGGCCACCTTAGTCAAGTGACTCCATTACGTTTTGTGCGCTGGCCCCTGGCGTTGTGGGCGAGCCGTCATAATCCAATCACTTGTCGTTGCTGTTAGGTAGTCCCTCCAACCGATCATGTTGCGTAGGCCCCTCCCACTGTTGACCAATAGGTACCAATTTTCAGCTGCAGGTGAGGTAAGCATGTGATCCCTCATAACCCATAAGCCCCGCCCAGAATTCATACACAAATCGTACGTGAGATGAATGGTCACTGTTTACCCAGTCTGTAACAAAGTAACAATGGACGTCAACATGAACTTGCGACAGAAGCGTCACTCGTTCTCCGAGTGGTGGCGACCCATGTGTTTGTTTTAACATGGCACTCGGTCTTCCTCATCTCATACATTTCGTTTTATTGTCACTCTTGCCCAGAACCACGAACAAAATAAAAATAACAAACAAAATACAAGCCAATAACAACAAAAACAACAAAAAACAAAAGCGGCCACTTTCGATTGGGACTTCAGATGGGAATGGTTCGTTTTCTTCAGCTTGATCAGTCTTGCCTAAGACGGCCACCTGTCTTATAAGGTCAATTTTCTCCTCGACAATGGGTGGCCGTCTTACACAGGTTTGACTGTATAACTGCAAACCAAAAATTTTTTAATTGTACAGGAACAATGCTTTTTTTCTACACCGTGAGGTCATTTAAGAGGCTGGACCTCTGAATGTAACTTTCCTCATCAATAGCACCAAGCCAAGTTAGCATGAAGAATTTCTCTCCTAACTGGGGATTTGAAACCAGCATTTTCTGCTCTGTAGCCCAGCATACCAAAACAGCTAGCGGCACACTACTACTACCACTACCAAGCTGCACATGATTTAGCACTACAGCACATAACACTTTAGTAGAAAAACAAAAACCCTTATAGGCTACGAGATCCTTTTATTAAAAAGAAAAAAAAATATCCTGAATCTAGTAAGCCATTTCCGCAAAACCCCAAAAAAGGTTTTTAATAACAAATTGGAAAAAAAATTAACTTACGGGGCGATCTGGTGAAAGGTCGGGGCGGCACTGAGCCAGGACCCTCTTCATCTTTCATTACTCTCCTCATGATGAAGAAGGCAGCGGTCAAGGTCACAATGGCCGGCAAGGCCACAACCATCATGGTCTGGAACATTCCGGATGTTGCAGTGAGGCAGCGCTGTTCTCAAGATAAGAGGTCGTACTTCGCAGGACTTCCAAGGCCACAGAATAGAGAGATCCTCACACTCACAGCTTGATCGATGTCAAGTTGAAACTCATTTCCTTCCAGACACTGTGTGCCAAATTTAAAAATTGTGTTACATAAATATGTATAAATAGTGTGGTAAATAAAGGTAGAGAAAAAGAGGATGTTCTAACTCTGTGAAGCAAAAAAGAAGTAACAGTAATTTCCTTTATTTATCATTTCACCTACTAAGTACGTGGAATTCTTTGAATGTTATTTTTGTGCCTTCTATTTGCCAGTCACAACATGCCTAGTACCTCTCATAACATAGACTCCACATATGGCAAACAGAAGAGAGGAAGACTGAGAGAAACAAGAAAAGAAAACCAAAGTAGGAAATGATGGCAGAGCTAGAGTGGATTTAGAACAACCTGTAAAGACTCCTAAATATCATGAGGCAGACTCAAGTGACAACCTTACCCACCCAATGCTGCGTATCGGTTTACAAGGAAGCAATTCTGTCTAAACCTGAGAGCGTAGAAGCTGACGAATAAGCATTATCATTTTTACACACTATCATCAGCAGCTCTCCTGCAAGCAAAACGCCAGTTTTGGATCAACGAAGTCAGTTGATGTAGTGTGGTACTGCTGCCAATCCGCATATAAATACAAGCATTGGTTTCCCCAAGTCACACATTCATACATGAATGCAAAGCACACAAGAGAACCAAACACTTATGGCCTCCTCCTGACTAGTTCAATGAGAATGCTGATCGCATCCAAGGGGAAAAATAGGTAAGGATTTCACTCTTGCCTCAACTTAAAAAGAAAGGATTGAATACAAAACTGCCGTTCTCTGTTTTAAATGTATAAATGATGGTGCACCTTTTTATCTTAAAACATTCCTGGAATTATATAATCCACCTAGAGCCCTTAGATCAGCCTCTGACAATCTAATTCTTAAAACTCCAAAACAAAATTACAAAACATACGGCGAGCGTTCCTTTTTGTTCTTTGGTCCCCAGGTATGGAACGAACTCCCATATAAAATAAGATCTGCCCCAACAATTTCCATTTTCAAAAATCAGCTGAAGCATTTTTTATTCACAAAAGCATACCTGTCATAATGATGTACTGTGATATATATGCACGTGTATGCCAGACTGTGAGAGTGAAGAAATAGCGAGTGAGAATGAGAGAGAGAAAGAGAGAGAAAAGAGAGAGAAAAGAGAGAGAAAAGGGAGAGCGATAGCGAGAGAGGGAGAGAGAAAGAGAGAGAGAGATCGAGGGAGAGGGAGAGAGAGAGACAGAGACAGAGAGAGAGACAGAGACAGAGAGAGAGACAGAGACAGAGAGAGAGACAGAGAGAGAGAGAAAGAGAGAGAGCGAGAAAGAGAGAGATAGAACGGAAATGTTTTTCTATCTGTATAGAATTAATGTTTTAATGAATGTTTCTAGTTACTCACGTTTCAACTTTATTTTGACTGTTCGTGAATTTTTATTGCATTGTATATTTTTAGTGAACACATTTTCAACCTCACTGCGAGACTGTTTTTCTGGTATAAAATTTTACACATATGCACTTATATTACATGTATAATACTTTGTTTTACGTACACATTTGTGTCGATTAATTTTTAAGATGTGATGTCTTTTTCATTGTAATGCGCATTGAGCATCTTTTAGGAAATGGAAGTAAACTAATTTGATCGTCTTCAAAGATGCTATGGCTATTTCACTTTTCGAATCGAGCCGAACTACGCGGGTCGCAATTTTGTTTTGCCCAGAAGTTCTCGCAAGATCTACTCCTCCCCTCTCTCTCTCTCTCTCTCTTTCTGAACACTGTCTATCAGTGTGGATGATCAAATTGACCAAAACAAAGTTAGAGGTATTTTTTCACTTTCCCTCCCGTCTCACACTTCTAGCAGTTGTCCATTTTCTACTAAGTATTGATGCGCTGAACACGAATATCAACTTCATTTCCGTCGCAAATTAATAGTTTTTGAAATATTTGACTGTTCGTAATTGAGATAGACGTGCTTTGGACAAATCGGGGGGTTCCAGGGGGGCTAGCCCCCGTGAGGTAAAAGAAAATCTGGGGGGTTACAGGGGGGCATGCCCCCCTGTTTTAACCCATAATTTGATATTTTACAGTTAGATCTGAAATTTTCTTGAAAATAATTGATTTGCGACAGTTTTAGTGGCTTTATTTGTGATCTGCAGCAAACAGTACTGCAGTTTGACCCCTATAGCAGTGCATCTGTGTGTGGGAGTGAAAGTATTAATTTTGTCGTCTACAAAGATGCTACGGCTATTTAACTTTCCGAATCGAGCCGAACTACATGGGTCGCCATTTTGTTTTGCCCGCAAGTTCTCGCGCTACTCCTCTCTCTCCACTGCCCAGACAAAATTGTACGCTTTTAGTACTACAGTAGTAATAGATCTAGAACGTTTGTTCACGGCACCAGGGTTGGGTTGATTTAAATCAGCTGATTTTTTAAATTTAAATCAACTTGATTTTTAAAATAAAAATCAGTGATTGAAATCACTTTTTTTTAAATGTATTTTTATTCAGTTTTTATACATTTCAACATTCAGAATTCCTTTCCTTGATTTCATAAAACAGATATAAGGTTTATTAGACTAATATAATCATGCTTAAAAGTCTGCTTTCCCCCCTTTCACTGTAAAATAATACAGTATTCAATTTACTTTTTTTTCCATAATTGAAATCAGAGCTGGGTTGATTTAAATCAGTTGATTTTTTAAATTTTAATCAACTTGATTTTTTAAATAAAAATCAGTGATTTAAATCACTTTTTTTTTTAATGTATTCAGTTTTTACATATTTAAACATTCAGTCTAAATTCTTTCCTTGGTTTTATTAAACAGATATAAGGTTTAGTAGACTAATATAATCATGCTTAAAAATCTGCTTTCCCCCCTGTCACTGTAAAATAATAGTTCTCAATTTACTTTTTTTTTCATAATTGAAAACCAGGGTTGGGTTGATTTAAATCAGTTGATTTTTTAAATTTTAAATCAACTTGATTTTAAAAATAAAAATCAGTGATTTAAATCACTTTTAAAAAATGTATTCTGTTTTTTTTTACATTTAAACATTCAGAATTCCTTTCCTTGGTTTTATAAAACAGTGTCACTGTAAAATAATACAGTACTCAATGTACTTTTTTTTCATAATTTATAATTGAAAACCAGGGTTGGATCAATTTAAATCAGTTGATTTTTTTTCATTTAAATCAACTTGATTTTAAAAATAAAACTCAGTGATCTAAATCACTTTTTAGATCACTTTTTATGTATTCTGTTTTTAGATCTTTAAACATTCAGAATTCCTTTCCTTGGTTTTATAAAACATATAAGATTTAGTAGACTAATATAATCATGCTTAAAAGTCTGCTTTCCCCCTGTCACTGTAAGTAGTAAAATAATACTGTATTCAATTTACTTTTTTATCATAATTGAAATTAGCATTTTCTTTTTCTTTTTAGACAAACACAAGCGCG
>NW_004797720.1:114456-116145 GCF_000002075.1 Aplysia californica | reverse complement strand
CAAAATTTCCTACCAACGAAAAAGTATTAGGTGTGTCCCGCGCGCTCATATGACCTTATGCAGTTGCGAGCGCCGTAAAACCCTATACTAAACAAACAAACAAACAAACACACACACACCTCTCGTCTTCGCTCAGTGGTGACGAAGCCTGCCGCGCGGGCTGAGCCGCAAAGCGGGCGCGCAACACGGCCCACGGTGAGATCTGGTCGAGGGAAACACCAAAAATAGATGGCTGAAATACGTCATCAAAATTTTGGCCAATCACAGAGATGTGCTACATGCTCGCTGTAGCTTCATGTAAAATATTCCATAAATCGAAAAAAGCCTCTAACACGTTGCAACTACGCCAATTGACCACACTGGATGAGGCCAAATTTCAAGGAAATCCTATAAAAAGCCTCCGAAATCTCGCTGCACTAATACCCACCCCATACCCCTAAAAATATCGCGTTTTAGAGAAAACGCAAAAAAACGCGACGCAAAAAAAATTTTTTTTAAAATGCGTTCGCTTTGTTATTTCTTTTTTTTTTACAACCGCAGACAGATCAATGCAGTGTCCGTCTTTTTCAGTATCTACCACTGCACTATACTGATCACACAGTTTGGAATAGAACTATGTAAAATGAAACAGAATACAGTTTGGAAAGATGAGATAACACCATTTATTTCTAGAGAATAGCGCAAGGAAAGGGGAACAAAAGTTACTTCAAAGCTTGAAACAGGGCAATCATAGTCATACTTTATTCAGAATAGTTAAGCGATAAGAGAAACACTTCTAAACACTGAAGTGCATTTCTCAAGTGGTGGGATTTTCAGGATAAAATTTGTGTAAGTTGTGAGAAGTATTTTTTTTCCCTAAAATATAATTATGTTATCTTGAACTTCCACCGAAAAGTAACCGATTTTGACTCTAGACAGTGGCATCACTGAAACCAAACTGTACAAGCCCCACTTCTGTTAGCTGAGGTAGATGACTGGTAACATACATGATAATGCCGACAGTTTAAACTTAAAATCTGATTCAGGTCCGATCACTTGTGTACAATTAGTATTGATCAGCAAAGCATTTTGCATTGCACGCTGAAGACGTGAGTTCGATTCCGCATCAGAAAGATGATTTCATCGAGTATCTCCGCGCTTGCAGTAACTTTTGGGACGAAAGAGCGTCCTAAAGTCTCTTCAGCGGTGATAAAAGTAGGATGTCCAGCAGGAGTGGGACAGTCAGACAAGCATGGTTTATCATATTTTTTGGTAATAGCTAGCTTTTTGTAAATGGTCTATTGTATATTGCCTTCTGAACGTTTACTCATTGTTGACACTGTGAGGAACACATATGTTGTAGAATAAAAACAGTACCTGGCTTGACCATGCACATCCAGCTAGTCGACTACGTTTTCACGCCACTGTGACCTATCTCTCTTTTATGTAAAAGGGAGGGGGTGGGCTTCTATTTTGCATACTCATTTGTATACTCCACGCAAGGAGTATTAGAACTAATGGAGCCTCCTTTCTCTCTCTTCGCGGCGCCACGAGCAGTACGCCGCGGTGGGAATCAAATATGGCCGCCGACTGTAGGCTAAATCACGAACTGTGGCGTTTCTTTTTATAGAATCTTATCGGGCTGGGCCACGTTGTGGGGGTGGGCGGGGTGGGGGAATGCACGCAAGGAAGAGGGGATAGGCTGGGATG
>NW_004797720.1:111033-112071 GCF_000002075.1 Aplysia californica | reverse complement strand
AAAGTGGAATCATACAAAATTCAGAGTGATCAAACACAATTTAGTTAGTCTTTTGTTGAACTGCACAATATGCTTTTCAAAATCATAGTCAATCTGATTGTCATACAATCTATATGAAACAACCAAAGTCATTGCAAAAGGTACAAAAAGACCTCAAAAATGCGTCGAAAATGATTATATATCTAAATACATGAAACGTTTTGTCTGCCAGAAATAAAAAAGAACAAACCCCAGAGAGTATGTCTGAATGTCGTACAACGTATTCGTAACCCGTAAAGTCATTCTTAGCGTCGGAAAAAAGGCTGCAGGGTGTAGTTAGCTCTGTACCAATTTGACGAGTAAAAAGTACATCAAGCTACTTAGGAATAGACATGCGTAGTATGAGTTTAACATTAGCAGTTGTCGCACTCATTCCCACCTAACAAGTGAAAAATGTAACATAATACATTTTTAACAAAGCAAATTAACTTGATCCATCATAAATGCTGAAACTCTTATTAGGCCTATCTAGTTAGAACATTAACAGAACAGGGAAATTCTGGTGTGGAGGGTGATGAGCTGGTGGGATCAGGTTTGATGAGCACAATGGAATGAGGCCCTGTGAGTAGCTAACTAAAAAGTAAAACTGGAAGCAAATTTGCTGTTTGCTTCGTAAAAACAAGGAAACTGACCAAGGCACAAAGAGTATGCCAATGCAAAGATCAAGAACTTCTCTGGCTAAAATTAGTAGCAACACATTGTAGCACTTAGAAATATCATTGTCGCATCAAACTCCTGGAACTTTTTTTAAAAACCTGAGCTGATAATAACTAATGCTTCTGTTACAGAACAGGGAGATTCTGGTACTGAGGGTGATGAGCAGGTGGGATCAGTTTTGATGAACACAATGACATGAGGTCCCTCTTTTTTATTCTGACACACCAGCTGGTTCCCTGAAAACTGATACGTTCAAAAACTAATTATCTAGTTCTTCTGATTTCCGTCTGCGTCGTATCTGGTCAACTCAACTCAGCTGTCTTTCTTATCATAGCGGTTGAT
>NW_004797720.1:97551-110933 GCF_000002075.1 Aplysia californica | reverse complement strand
AAATCTATACATATGTGTGCGCGCCTAAAGAAAGGTACCAAAAGATACCAGACCGTTTCGAGCTACAGGCTGATAATCTCAAAGATATATTTTTTGACCAAAATGTGTTTCTATTTTTTAAAAATTATAGATCTAGATCTAGATCCACCTATTTTCAGTACGTTCAAAGGGTTTTCATAACTTTGACTTCTAAATATTTTATTTTGAATTATTTTGAGGGCAGGGTATAATAAAAACAAATGAAACTGCTTTTAAAAGGTGTTAAAATCTATTCTTGAAGCACGCTTTCTCATCCCTGCTATGTTTTACCATTGGATTCGATTCCATTCATTATATTTGATGTCAACTGAATGCTAAATTCGAAAGGAATTTTCCATGAATAAATACTTTTTAAAAACTCGTTATTTTATAAAGTTTGAATGTATTCTCACGTTTGTTAAACTTTAAACCTCATTTTCTCAAAATTAGATTTTTATACCCTACCTCGCAAAATGTGCAATATATCAATAAAAAAATAAAAAAATAAATAAATAAAAAATAAAAAACTACTTGAGACATTAGAAAAATTCAAAGACCTCTGTATTCAGCATTGAATTTCCTCCTACATATCTCTACTCAAAATGGTCAAAATCCAACGTTTGGTACCTTTCTTTTGGCACATACCCCCGTGCTCTTTTTTTTCTCTCTCTCTATCTCGTTCTCTTTTCCTTGTCTCCTTCACTGTTATTGTAGAGTAGTTTATGAAGCTAAATCTAGTAATTGTATTTGAAATGCCAAAATTGTCTAGAATTTTAAAGTTGTTATTGCTGCTCATAATTGTTATTGTTGTTGTCTCCCTCCCCCTTTCTCTAATATTGATGACGTTGCTGTTGCTCCTGATATTGTGGTCGTCATCGTTGTTATTATTGTTCTCCGCCCCGCCTCCTCTCTCCCTCTCTCTTCTTTATTTCTTTTTATTCTTCTTTTTCGACTTTTCTCTAATTCTCCTCGCTCATACGTTGTAACTAAACAGTCTGTCAAATTGAGGGGTTTACTCTGAGGTTCCTGGGAAGTACTAAGATTTAGTATAGGGACCTCGCCCAACCCAGCGCGTCCCCGGGTAGTGGGTAGGGGAAAGGCCTCTAGATATGGAGGTTAGCTGCCAAGCAGTCGCGAACCAAATGGGAGATGGTCGTGGAGAGTAGAGGGGAACCCTGGTGGCACAAGTGCTTCTATAAATACCTCACACACTCGAAGAAGGGACCATCTTGGCGACGGGAGGCGCCATAAATCCTACCAAAGCCCTCACTGCCTTGTGGGTTGTCAGTGGATGACAAAAGCTAGCAGAGAAAACAGTACACAAACATGCAGTAGGCATCGGGAAACCACTGATGTAATATCCCAAGAATAGTCATGGAAAAGTTCATTCATTTATCAGATAACAGCGTTAAGGGGGTTCACGATCCAGCTCTGAACTCCCCGCTCGGTAGGGACTGCCACGGGCAGCAGGTGGCGCCCGATCGTCATCCAGCTACTGGTTGCAAAAATAAGTAACTTAACATAGCCACATGGAATGTGAGAACCAAAAAGGCAAATTAGATTATATAAAGCAGGAAATAGATAGGATGAAGCTAAATATGTTAGGCCTTTCTGAAGTGAGATGAGAGGGGGCAGGCTTGATTAAAAGAGGATCCAAAACAATTATAATATATTCAGGAGGAAAAAACCATGAAAGAGGAGTCGGAATTTTATTTGACGAAGCAACAGCAAAGAGCATCAAAATCAAAGGTTTTTGGGGAGTGTCAGATAGAGTCATCGTGGCTAAATTAGAGGGGAAAACCTTTTGACATAGGTGTCATCCAAATATATGCACCAACATCAGAGCACGACAACGAGGAAATTGAGACTTTTATGAAGACCTTGATAAGGCAATGAAACAGTTAAAATCACAAGATGTAAAGGTAGTCATGGAAGACTTTAATGCCAAAGTAGGAAGTACACGTATAGAAGATATAGTTGGGCCTTGGGGACTGGGTAAAGAGAATGAACGCGGGGAACGAGTGGTAGAATGGTGCAGATAAAATAATTTTATGATATCAAACACCTGGTATGAAAATCACCCAAGAAGACGATACACTTGAAAAAGGCCTGGCGATAGAGATAGAAATCAAATAGACTTCATACTTATTCAGAAACGTTTTAGAAATACAATAAAATCGTCTAAATCACTGCCAGGAGCAGACTGTGATAGTGACCATGTACCAGTCATGTGTAAAAAGCGGATAAGACTAAAGAAACTAAAAAAGTCAAAGTATCAACCTAAATTTGACATAGGTCTTTTAAAGCCAAATCAAGAACTGAAAGAACGATTCTCCATAGGTGCAAGAAATAAATTTCAAGCTGTAGAAAACATGACTAAATCGGAAGAACTATGGAGAACAATGAAAGACTCAATAATGGAAGCTGTGGAAGAAAATATCCCCCCGAAAGCTAAAAAAGCTAAAAATGGATGACCCAGGACATATGAAAACTAATGGAAGAGAGAAGAAAGGAGGCAAAATCAAATGTTGAAAAGTACTAGATCTACATCTTAAACAGGGAAATAAAGAAAAAATGCAACGAAACAAAAGAAACATGGATAAATGATCAGTGTCAACAAATAGAGAAAAACCAAAACAAAGACAGCAAATACATGCATTCCAAAATCAAAGAAGTAAGTGGGATAAAAGGATGCTCAAATACAGGATGCATAAGATCAAAGGGAGGGGATATTTTAATGGACAACGGGGATGTCTTAAACAGATGGTCAGAATACATAGAAGAACTTTTCAAAGATAATAGAGGAGAAAAACCGGTAATAAAGAATGAAATAAATGGACCTTCAATACTGAAAGCAGAAGTACAAGCTGCCATTAGGAAAATGAAACAAGGAAAAGCCACAGGACCGGATGATATTCCAGTTCAAGCGATTGTCGTGCTTGAAGAACTAGGCACTGAAATAACAACAAAGCTGCTAAATGCTATTTATGACAACGGTGAGATCCCAGAAGATATGATGAAATCAGTTTTTATAGCTTTACCTAAAACACCAGGTGCCACTGAGTGTGATATGCATAGAACAATTAGCCTTATGGGTCATTTTACAAAAATATTGCTGTGAGTAATAATGGGAAGATTGAGAACAAATGTAAGACCAGAGATATCTAAAACGCAATTCGGCTTTCTTCCTGACAAGGGCACCAGAAATGCTATATTCAACTTAACAATGTTAATGGAAAGATGTATTGAAGCACAGAAAGATCTGTATTTATGTTTCATAGATTATTCAAAGGTGTTCCATAAAGTTAGACATGATGAGCTATTTAAAATACTGGAAAAGCTAGACATAGATGGAAAAGACCTAAGAATTATCAGAAATTTGTACTGGGACCAAAACGCTGCTGTACGAATTAATGGAGAATACAGTGAATATAAGCAGATTAGGCGAGGCAAGGATGTGTTATGTCACCAGACCTCTTTAACATGTACAGTCAAACAATCCTTAGAAACATTGAAGAATGTCCAGGTCTCAAAGTAGATGGAGAAAATATTAATAACAACAGGTATGCAGATGACAGTTTTTATAGCAGGCTCCGAAAAGAACGTTCAATTGCTTTCACAAACTGTTGTAACAGAAAGTGAACGTAAAGGATTATTATTGAATGTAAAGAAAACAGAATTCATGGTAATATAAAAAAGCAGCAAATCCTAGTTGTAATCTCATTAGCAAAGGTGAAAAGATCAAACAAGTCCAACAGTTTAAATATCTAGGATATATTATGATAACATCTGATGCCAAATGTTCTACGGAAATAAAACGGAGAACTACAATGGCTAATGCTAGTTTCAATAAAATGAGCTCAATCCTGAAAAATATAAACATCTCAATGAACACCAAAATGAAAGTCCTGAAATGCTTTGTTTGGTCAACCCTTCTGTATGTCTCTTTAACGGGTGTACCAATGCCATCCATACTAGGCATAGCAGTTTGTATCAATTCGTCTTAACTAAATCATATTTTTCTAGAACAATTGGGGCTAGATTTAAAAACTTTTCTTCATAGATTTATATAAAATACTTGAAATCTCTGTCACACGTAAAATGGTATTGTTCACAGCACTTCCTGCTTCTCACACACATTTTGATTACATGGCCTAAGTCAAAGCTCATCAAAAGACAATTTTTACTTGCAAAACTTGTTACAAGAAATTATTGTTATAGTGAACACTTTTTGCACTAATAGCTCTCAAAACATGCGTTCAATAAGCATAATGTCACGATTAGAAAAACCTGACGGACTTGTTATTAAAAGCAATATTGCCCCAGCCGTAAACATTTAAAAATCTGCAGAAACCACCCACTTGGATTTTTAAAATTAGTATTTATTAAGGAATTTTCTAGAATACAGCTTGCAGGTATTTACAAAAATGTTGATCTGTTAAGACAAATTGATACAAGTCACTGTGAAAAATTGGAGAACCTTTATTCAATAGTTGAGGAGATATTTGAAAACAAGGCGCACCACGAATCGAATTTTTGACCACACTATATAAGATTTATATAGGCATTGTTCTTCCCGCACAAGAAGAAGGGCGCATGAAACTGTTCTTCGCAGCACCAATTTGGTGCGAGCTAAAATTTGATCCAAATTTCCGCTAGCCTATCTACTACACTAGAGTCTATGGTAACTCAATGAAGAATGGGTACCGAAACTGTTGTCTCTCTCTATTGTGGGTACCGAAACTGTTGTCTCCCTCTATTGTGTAGCAAGTCCTGGTGCTGCACGAAGTAATTACAAATGTTGAAATCTTTCAGTCTTCCCATAGTGAGCACAGTGAGTTGCTAGTATTGTTTCACTTTATTGCAACTTTTATGTGGTATCATTTAGAAACAGTTGTAAATATCGATATGGCATATCCTGCTGATTCTTACTGACTTTCTCTATAAATCGTAAGAGTAGCTACTTAGCCTATTGCGCATTTGCTCACTTTCCAATTATGCACCACCTTGTCTGCAACCCACGCGACGCCACCAAGAGATCTTTAAAGTGCGTAACTTGCACAAGGGTCCTCCGGGCTTTTTCGCCCTTGTTTCAGAAGGCTAGGTGTAGATCTTCCTTACCAGAAAATCAAGGGTGTAGCTGAAAGCGAAAGATGGCAGTAGGAAGGAGCCAAGGAGTAGCAGTAGAAAGGCTGCAGAAAGCGTCGGGAGCCCAGGGGGGGGGGGGGGGGAGGGGGGGGGGGCCCAAAGGAGGTGAGGGGATAGGGGCAGAAAGAGGAAACGAAAGCAGACGACAGAACATTGTTAGATTCCAGAGAGAATGAAAGAAGGTGAAAGAAGACAATTTTAGAGAAGTTTCGGTCGCCACCCAGATTCGAACCCGGGACCTTTGAAAGAGAGGCCACCAACTTAACCTCTAGGCCACGAGAGCCCCCTCTGTAGCTGTTAGATTTCCATCTCTTCTCGAATAAATTTAACTGAACATGTCAGCTAAACAGGCTAAAGAGACTGTGTCAAATAAGTGAAAGATGATCTTTTGCTTGTATTTAATTCGAGCTCAAACTGAGCAAACCACACCCCCCGCAATTGACGACAGGGCTGTATCTCGAGATAATAAATTATAGGTTTTCACGAGAAATAAAAAAAGCAAAGAAGTACGTGCATATTGATTCTGGTATTGTGCTCAATGTTAGGAGATCTCCGTGTGCCCCCCCCCCCCCCCCCCCGGGTATAATTGATCTATTGTGAAGACGATGACGCGGCTATCGCGAGGTCGCTATGGATTTCTGATATACTCGGACGTGAGCAAGGGAGTTTGTTCAGGCTCATTGCCAAAACCTAGGCTTGTGTGCGTGTGTGCGTATGTTTGTATATGTGTGTGCTCCTTCGTCTTTTGCTATATTATTATACATTAAGCTAGGTTCATCTAAATACCCAACAACATACACAACTACGAGGAGAAGCGAGCAGGAAATATTGAATTTGAATAGAGTGATTCATGTGTTTGAAGTAAGCATTGGATGTAGGTCGGAGAGAAGCCACGTGTTCCTGCATCGATCAGAAAAAGTAATACTATTGGAAATAATGAACTGCCCCCCCCCCCTCAAACCTCCTCTTTCTCCTTTAAAAAAAAAGAAAAGAAAAGAAAAATGGAAAGGGACCATCGGTCTAGAGCCATTAATTTCCATCCCAGGTCGCCAAAAGTAGAATTTGAGACTTTTAACGGCGGTTTCCCCTAACTTAGTTTCCGTATAGATCTAGGGATACTTCGGGGGGGGGGGGGGGGGGTTGTTTATAAACCTATCTCGGTAACTCTCTCTATATATGGCCTTTTACATAAAGCATTATAGCAAGGAGGTATAACAGGAAAAAACATGTAAAATGTAACTAACTGTAACCTTTTTGTTTGAGTCTACGGTTGTCATGGTAACGTCCGCCATATTAAAAACAAACAGCTATCATAAAAGTAAAAAGGATGTTTTATTTAGAAAACTAAATTTGTTACATTGATAGAAATATCCAGTACAAAATTTCATAGATCTAGAATGGGGATCTTGGATAGCTTGAAGGAAAAAAAGTTAGAGATGGCTACCGGGCCTGACCTACCCCATCATGCCTCTGAATTCGATAATACATTCATCCATGTAACTCACTCTTGAATTCATCGATTTCATTTTCCACCTGTATAAAGTTAGGTTATGGGATGAATAACAAGCGACTACCTGCCAACAGACAGCTTAGTCTGCATGCTACGTGAGATGAAATGCTGTCTGGAAGGAGGGCCCCCTGACGAATGAAGGCATAAAGACTTGTAACGTCGCACTTCTCGCCATCGACTGTTGAGCAAGTCTTGCCAACGGGAGAGGCTGTTGGCACAACGCGGAGCCTGACTCAAAGGCTCAGAATCAGACACAGCGAAGCTTTCGCTGTGAGAGTGTGCTAGAAACCGAAAGCAATCAGCAGCATGGCATAGATCTAAGCTTTAAGCGAAGCGAAATGAAAACTTGATCTATGCAAGTTTGATAAGGTAGGGGGAAAAGGGGGGGGGTTCTCTTAGTTGCTACTTCGGCCTGAGCGAAGAGGTGGGTTGGGAATAGGCCTAAAGTTGAATTATTTATTAGATCTATGATGTTGGTTGTGTGTGAGAGGTTGAATGGAACAGTTTTACATTGTTGTATTCAGGGACAAGCACACTAAATTATGTCGATAAACTGAACACACAAGAAAGCTCATTTCTCATTTCAATGCATACCAATGTTGGTTTTAATTTCATTTAAGAACTAGATCTAGCTTCATATTTTACAGAAAATCTCTTACATTAAAGTTACATTCCCTATTATTATTCTGAAAGTAGACCTACCCGAAGGAAAGATGCCATCTCTTTAAGTTTGAGAGCCAAACACACACACTGTTAGTCGCGGTATTTAGTGCGACCAGGTAACATTGATCTATTTTTAGACGTCAACACATGTTTAGTCACTAAATGCCGGGAGATCGATATCGCTTTCTCTGTCAACTGACGGGATTGTACGATTGTTTTTTCACAGCAGTTCTTAATTTTTTTTTATACAAACATGTTTAATTTCTTATAGATACTTTTCTCGAAGGGATTTATACGATATGAGTGGTTTTATTGGTATCAGACCAGCAGTGGCTGCTTTGTTTACGTTTTTCTCCAGCATCGACGATCGGTGCGGTGCCATCGTTCGGTGCCGCTAGTCGCTGAGTGACATCTTCATCCGCGCGTCTCAGAACATCGCATGTCTCAGAAAACTGAGAACAGAGACGACATGGAGATACTGCCTCACGAAACGCAAGAGAAGTAAAATATTGTGAGCTGAAATATGTCGCTTTGCCCTGAAATAAACGTTGATTCAAGTGAGTGCACAACTGAGCTTGACGCGAACATCGTTGAAGGATGGCTCAACGTGTGGGGTAGGGCCTTCTACTTTCTCTGTTTTTGTTTTACATCTCGTTTTCTAATGGTAGATTCTAGATCTAAATATCTAGAGATCTAGATTAGATCTAGATTTCTAGATCTTAGATATATCTATAATTGCGTATTGTTGTGCAGACTCTTGAGAGAAAAACGTGTTGCAACAATGCTTATATCGAAAACCTAGGCCTGGTCTCGATTTCTTGATTTTTGTTCAAATTATCTTAGATCGTAGCCAACCTTAGTTCAAAAAAAAAAAAAAAAAGAAAAAAGAAAAATGCACTGCAACGAAAGACGAAGTAGATCTAGAATCTAGATCTAGATCTAGATCTATCTGGATCTAGATTCTAGATCTCTATATTCTAGAATCTAGATTTCTAATCTATCAAATACTGTTCTTGTTAGACTTGCATTTTGCACGAAAGAAATGATGGTATGCAGATATATATATAGATCTAGATCTATATGAAGAAATATAATCTCTAGATTCTAGATCTAAATCTAGATTCTAGACTCTAGTTATTCTTTTGAGTTGAATATCAAGTCAAGCTTTTTGTGTGTCAGTGCGGTGTATGCTGTCGCAGATAGAGATCTAGATCTAGCTCTAGACTAGGGCAAACTAAAATAAGTATCGTTATCGTTTTCTATTTAATAGCTTGCCGATATAGTATGCCTAGATCTAGATCTAGTACTAGTATTTATTGGCATTGGTGTTTCGTGATTGATATAGTGTATCTTGTGTGTGAGTTTTGCAGGCTATTTGTGTGTGTCTCTCTCTCTCTCTCTTCTGGCGCTGTGGCTTCATAAACGGTCAGCGATGCCGACAGCACGCAGGAACTCAACACTCGCCCGGGGGTCCTTAGAAAGTGCTGAAAGTGGGTTACTGAAATGTCCCAGCAGATGGGTTCTAGCCTGATAGCTGGCGGGACATCTCAGGAACACATGGTCCATAGTTTCGTCCTCCTCCTTGCAGGCTCCACAGGACAGATCTGGGTTGTCTGCTGGCGCAATTTTGTGGAGATATGATCTCAGCTTGGGCTATTTTCCACCAGTTCTCATTTGGGAGAGAAGCCGGCGGTCCTGTCGTCTGAGCGAGGCCTCAAGCTGGTATGACGGCGGCTGGGCAAACGGCGGTTTGGGTTTCGCCTCTCTTTTCCACTTTGCGCGGGTCGATCGGTGGATGACGGCTTTAGCTGTCGAGAAATCGATTGGCGTGTCAATCTGGGTAAGCGCTGTTGCTTCTTTGGCGATGCTGTCAACTTCCTCGTTCCCAGCCAGTCCAGCGTGGCCTGGAATCCACTGTAAGTGGATGGAACATTCAGAGCGTTGACAGAGGGTGTGCAGATGTTGCCAGATTGAGCAGGCCATCTTTTCCGATTGGTTGGTAGGGCTGTAAGAGAGGCGCATGACTGCTGATCTAGAATCAGTGTATACATGGATGCGTACACTGTTCGGAAGGCTGCCTGCTGTATGTAGTGCCACAAGCATGTCAAGCGCTGTGTCGAGAGCTACAAGCTCGGCCCTGTAGCTGGAACAATACCGGCCCGCAGGTACACGTTGGTCGAGTTCGGTATCACCGGTCTTGATCAGTATTCCACTTCCTCCATACTCAGTACCGTGCTTAGCTGAACCGTCAGTTCAGACTTCTACATCAGGCAGGGGGAGCGAACGAATTGTAGCCTCTGCTGCTGCTTTCCTGACAGCTGGTTCATTAGCACGCTTGCAGTCGACGACAAGATCGGTGCTAAAAGTTTCCAGTTTCTGCAGATTGGAGGGTTTGGCAAGAGGCATGTAGGCGGGGGCACAATAGTCGATAGCTGACCGACAAGTAGCATAATATATAGAGGCTTTATATATGCATTCCCTGGAGGCACCCCAGGTGGTGCCTGTAAGGGCTTTCAATGGTCGAAGTCTGCTTGACAGTTTTAGCTCAAGGTTTTGGATGGGCATTGGAGGATAGAGTACGATTTGTGTGTGTGTGTGTGGGGGAGGGTAATTTAGTACCAGTACAATGTACACGCCTAGGGCCTACTGGGTTTTTTTGTGTTTTTTTAAAACAAATTATTCTTCATATATATTATACATATATACATATAGATCTTTATATAATAAAAATGAATATATATATATATTAATTATATATAGATCTACCTATATATAAAAAAAGATATATTAATTATATATATACCTATATATATACAGCCCTATACATGGCCTTGGCTATTCGGACTCAAACTCCAATACATGTGTGCAATCACCGGGAGTACGCACCGGATGTGAAGTGGACAGGCAATTCGACCTTAACCTTCCTCGGTTTCTACGATCTGGCCAAAAATTTCTAAACAAATTAGGAAATGTAAGCCTATTTGTAATGTCAAAAGTGAGCAATAGTTGCTTATCTGAAATGCTACACACAACAAAGGCAAACAGGGAAAAGGAATCTGAGTTAGCTCAAAGCAGTGAAAAAATTGAAAATCAATGTTTCTGAACAACAAAGGACTACTTGTAGTATAAACCAACTTTAATTGACGAGAAAGACTAAATCATTGATCAATTGGAAGTACGGTTAACAGTCAAGAAGAGAAAAGTTAAGACCCTTCCAAATGGAAAAAAAAAAAAAAAGTCAGTCATTCAAAGTACAGGTAACAGTGGTCTAATGGAAAGGTATAATTTTTCCAACAGCATGAATTTTACATGATGTTCAAATTAAATCAGGACAAAGCAATACATGTGTTATACAAGCAACAATATTAATCCTACAGTCTGAAGCAGGGGTATCAGCTCAGAACGTTAGTAAAGTCATTAAAATATTGTCATTTTTGGGGGACAAATAAGATGCAAATTAAATTTTAAAAACAGTGTTAAAAATGAAAGCAGAATAGAGTCAGTTTTTATAATAATCAACCAAAATGTAAGTCATGTTGAAATCGATACAATATAGGCCAATGAAAACATAAATTCCAGCATGCCTTTTTATTTGAGGTTTGAGTCCGAATAGCCACTTCGTATATTATGTATATTTATGTATATATATATATATATATATAGACTATACATATATATAGGCCTATTTATATAGACCAGAGGCCTTCTAGTTTGATATTAAAGTCACAAATTCAGATTATATACTTTAAAAAAAAAATGATATGAGCAATTTGCACGACATACTTTGAAAAAGTAGGCCTACAATCCTCTTTGCAAAATGTAGTTTAGAAAAAATCGGACAGCAAGACTCTTGCTTCTAATTATAGCTTTGATATATTTTTTCTTTCATGATGATTGAAAAAAAAAGGCTATCATTGTGAACCAAATTCCTGCAAACGCTGTGAAAACTCTACTAAAACTAAACTAAGACACCTCCACCCCGCAAATGAATTGAAAAACAAAACAAATTCAGATCATTTTATGTGAGGTGAAATCATTCATGTACAAATGCACAGCTTTGCTCTCAAGTGTGACCATGGACACAATTTCTCTAAATTACTGCACTTAGACGCTTGCAATGACAAGATGCACCCATCAGGTCAACATACATTATTTCTTCAGTGGCCTATCATCACTGCCTTCCTAAATCAAATAATGTATGTTTGGATAGTACATACTCACATGGAACCAGGCCGTGGTTTCAGATCAGTGGACGTTGCTTCTAACTGAACTTTCAAAGAGGGGGGGGGGGGTTAACTTAAAGATAATATATCCCCTCCCCCCCCCTCCAACACACACACGCGCATGGATCCTAACGAGGCTAATATCTGGACAAGGTGATGTCAGAAAGTGAGAACATAAGGGCAGTGTTTGAGCATCGGCTGTAATAATATTATGCACAGTGACCACAGCAGACTTTTCCCCTCAAACTTTTGAAGGAAGGTTGCTCTGGGTGAGAGGGTGTGAACTAAACTTCTGTACTCACCATAGTGCATTTTTAGCCAGGGTAGTTGTTTTGAGGAGATAAACAGCGCAGTCGAGATGTGCACACACTGAAATTATGGGTCAGTGTTGGTGTTCACAGATTTTGAATCTTCAAAAATAAAATTTGTCGTACTATTTTTATAGTAAGAAAGGTCGTTATTAGTGCAATGGGTTGCCGTTAAAGAGGATAATATGCCAAAAAAATTTGTAACACAAGCTTAAATTTTGTTGCTGTTAGTCAGAGGTTGCTCTAATCTATTTTAATCTATCTTGCTGTTAAGTCATCATGGACACCACTGTATCGGTCTTTTGACTGTGTTTTTACTGGTCATAATTAGTACTCTTATGGTTTTGTGGTTAAATTGTGTGTGGGTGAAAAGTATGTGTGTACGATGGGATATAAGATAAGAGGGAATATGTAACAGTATCAGTTTGGGACACCGAGTCAAGATTATGATGCCACTTATGATTGATAACGTTTGTGTCACACTGACGTTAGTATTATATATATATATATGTATGAGCACATTCCATCATGACTGCCTCAAGAACATGCATTTCTGAACAGGTTTTTAGCTGCTTTTTAAACTTCTATCAGGTAGTTTGTGCATTATTAATGGATGATTTGAGAATGACGTCCTTAGGCAGGAGTGATGCTAAGCTTTCTCTAAGGCTAAGGGTTAATATTTCTTTATATTTTGTTGTAATAGAAATACATATTCTATGTGTTTAATTTACATGAATGAGTTATTATTATAAATTTGTATTCATATGTGCTTACATGAGGGATTATGAGACTTAAAGAAAGTCATCCAGGTTGAAAAGTCTGGGGGAAATAAATATGAATATAATATTACTTGATAGGTAATACAGTCAAACCTGTGTAAGACGGCCACGCATTGTCAAGGAGAAAAGTGGCCGTATAAGACAGGTGGCCGTCTTAGGCAGGACTGATCAAGATGAAGAAAACAAACCCTATTCCAAATCGAAAGTAATAATAATAATAATAATAAATAGCATTTATACTGCGCATTTCCATTTCCTGAAAGATGCTCAATGCGCATTACAATGAAAAAGACATCACATCTTAAAAATTAATCGACACAAATGTGTATGTAAAACAAAGTATTATACATATAATATAAATGCATATGTGTAAAATTTTATACCAGAAAAACAGTCTCGCAGTGAGGTTGAAAATGTGTTCACTAAAAATATACAATGCAATAAGAATTCACGAACAGTCAAAATAAAGTTGAAACGTGAGTAACTAGAAACATTCATTAAAACATTAATTCTATACAGATAGCAAAACATTTCCGTTCTCTCTCTCTCTTTCTCTCTTTCTCTCTCTCTCTCTCTCTCTCTCTCTCTCTCTCTCTCTCTGTCTCTCTCTCTGTCTCTCTCGCTCCTTCTCTCTCTCTCTCTCTCTCTCTCTCTCTCCCCCCTCTCCCTCTATCTCTCTCTTTTTCTCTCTCCCTCTCTCGCTATCGCTCTCTCTTTTCTCTCTCTTTTCTCT
>NW_004797720.1:67804-84720 GCF_000002075.1 Aplysia californica | reverse complement strand
AAGGCAGCTGCAAACGCAGCTGCAAAAACTTGAAACGTGGGCAAACAACAACGGTTTCAAGTTCTCCCCGTCAAAGACATTTTAGCATTTTAAAGTAAATTAGTTAGCCAGTCGTGAAGTGAACTTTCGCAGAGGTGAACAACTTGTGTTTCGCGCGCTCATATGACCTTAGCAGTTGCGAGCGCCGTAAAACCTTATACTTTACATACATACATGGTGTAACACACGAACAAGAGCTGGGAGAAACACACGTTGACGTATTCACACATTTGTTCCCGAGCACAGAGTTGGAAAAGACTCGGAGAACAGTTTTCACGAGACACTCAGGAGAAAAAATTTCTTTGTTGTAAACTTTCGAGGGTTGACGGAGTGTAACCCCAAGGAAAAAAATGTCCAATAGAAAAATACCAAGTCAGTCATGGCGAATTGAAAACTGATAATTTCATTGAAAATACTGACTGTTTTTGTACAAATCCTACATCACCACATACACTGTCAAATGACGAATACACTGATATAAAAATCCACTGTATGAATAACTTAAAAATGCACTAGAAACTGTTATAATCGAGAGAGATTATGGAGCAGCCTGTCAGGCGCTCAACACAACTCAGAAAGTAGCCGAATTATTGTTGTTTTCGTTGTTGTTGTTGTTGGTTTGTATTTTGTTTGTTATTTTTATTTTATTGCTGATTTTGTGCAAGGGTGATAATAAAACAAAAATGTGTCAGACAAGGAGGACTGAGTGCTGTGGTAACACAAACACACGGGTCGCCACCACTCGAAGAACGGGTGACGCTTCTGTCACAAGTCCATGTTGACGTCCATTGTTACTTTGTTACAGACTGGGTAAACAGTGACCACTCATCTCACTTACGATTTGTGTATGAGTTCTGGGTGGGGCTTATGGGTATGAGGGATCACACGCTTCCCTCACCAGCAGCTGGAAATTGGTACCTATTGGTCAACAGTTGGAGGGGCCTACGCAACATGATCAGTGGAGGGACTACCTAACAACAACGACAAGTGATTGAATTATGAAGGCTCGCCCACAACGCCAGGGGTCAATGCACAATTAATGACAAAACGTAATGGACTCACTACGGTGGGCGTCTAAGACAGGTGTTATTGCTTAGTGTGATAGGGGTTGTGTGTTAAAATATGGTGGCCGCGGCCGCGTTTGACAGGTGCCCGTTTTTACACAGTTAAATTATATAGAAAAAATGTAAGGGGGAAATGGAAAGTGGCCGTTTTGTACAGGTGGCCGTCTTATAGAGGTGGCCGTCAGGGCAGGTTCAACTGTACTTCAAATGTGGTCCTTTGTATTCCTCCTTTTGTCTAGGTTTTCTGAAAGATTTAATTTCTAAGTATACAATTTTTTTTTCTGCTTAGGACAAGCTTGTGAGACGTCTTAATTTTGTAGCATTGTTGGAATGTTCTGGAACATGTTCTAGACTTGATGATTTACTTAGGAATGTCAAATACAGAAATCTCTTATTTTGTGTTGTGAAGGCAGCCTGTTTCCTGTAAATTTACAGTTAACAAATAATTTATTGTGATATATCTGGCTGTGTTAATAGTTTTGTCTCCTGTCCATTGTCTTCCTCAGAGATTGACCATGAGCTGGAGAACCACGTCTTTGGTGCTGGTCGGTACCCAACTCCGCGATGGGAGCCACACTTCTGTGTGTTGACCTCTGATGCTTCCAAAATTGAATTTCTCAAGAGTGAACAGGTGAAAGTCATGAGAGCATTCCCATTGCTAATTTATATCTTAAGGGAGAGGATATATTGGCATTGGAATCTTCTGTTCCCGCTGTTTGCTTGCGTTAATTTTTGTATTGTATCAAATGTTTTTCACCCCCGCCCCCAGGACATCTGACATCATGTAGGAGGTGTACTTTTCTAACTCTGCCTGTCAATGCCTATCTATGCACAATAGGGAGGTACGATGTGCCTACAGACAGATGGAAATAATAAGTAAAAACTGTTCTCATCCAGAAATCCTACTCATGTCTTCTACTGCCATTTTAAAGTCCCCCCCCCCCCCCCCCCAAGAAAAAAACCGAATTCAACTTAGTTCTAATTAATTTTTCCATTACAAATTTTTTTTCCTTCATATTATAAATTTGTATTGTGCTTTTGTCTGCTTCTGTAAAACATGCTATAATTTAAAGATGCAATAGATAATACATTGTTCTGCAACCAATTCTCACAATGTATCAAGACTCTCTCTCATAACTCTCGTGTATACATATGTATGTAGGCCTACATACACATGCACACACCTATATGAGAACATGTGCACACATCAGCAGACAGCAAACCCATAAATCATAATAATTTGACCCATGTGGGCCTACACATTCATGCAGACAAATACACTGTCATAATACACACATGTGGATACAAACACACAGTCTAACTCATACTTGCTTACACAGGGGCGAACACATGGACGCAAACTCAAACGCTTACAGTGGGCGATTGGCGGGTGCTTGTGGTTTGCTCCTTCTTTTCTATCAAACATTTATTGTCTTTGTCTACCCTCCTTTTTTGTGTTTGTTACTCTCTTGTAACACATCTAACCTTCGAAACTTATACCTTATTGTGTTGCAAGTGCCGTAAAACTCATTCTAAAACAAACGCATTCATTAAATCCCCCCCCCCCTCTTGAGTCCTATAAGTTTCTGATACTTATGTGAACACCGAAGCTCCAGGTAACCACCACCCCCCCTCCCCCAAAGCGCCCCCCCCCCTTTTTCTTTTCTAAGGGAAATAACTATTCCAAGATAATTCATTTTTCGAAGTTTCTGTGGTTATGACCCTGTACAGCTTGTTTACTTTCGTCTGACGGCGTTAAAAAAATTCTAGCTATTTAGGAATTTACCTTTGCGCACGAAACTTTGCATGGCACTTCTGCAGGCAAGCGACCGAACAAAAATATTTTAAGAAAAAAATCTTGATCCAGTAATAAAAAAAGCTTTTTCTCTTTTGGTCCTTTTTTATAAACTGCTCTTTGGATGCACACTCAGGATCACTAAAACTATGACTCACAGTTAGTTACCTTGAAAAAAAAAAATTGCTCCTTTTGAGACAGCAACACCACACTGCCCCCACATTCCAGTGTAAGCTTGTAGATTTCATCCCCCGGTAGTTAAGTCTAGACGTCTCCACATGCTCCTTGTGAGTCTGGAAAATTACTTACCCTGTCTCTTGAGTTTTGTCAAAGTGTGGTGTTGAGGAATCAAGGCCTATGTCAACTTTTAAATGTTTTAGGTGTATGCTGTAAATCCCCTATTAGTATTATTTTGAACTCATGTGTTGGCTTACATCAAAGAACACGTGTCGGAAACTTAGTTTGCTTTGACCTTTTTGAATGGGCTTTTAGATTCCGTTTGTCTGCCAACTTTTAGATCCGTATAGACAGATCTGAGAAGATTAAACAGAACTGTTTCATTTTTATCTTGTTTGGAGCGTTGTTAGACGAAAGCGAATATAGGCTATAAGTAAGACAGTACGCAAGAGGCGGAGAAGCAGCCGTGTACAGTGAACATCTCTGTATTTCGAGTAGATCTAAAGAGAAGCACAGCGACACATTAACGGTCATTTAGTGCTCGGAAAGAGAGGCGAAACAGTCCCACAAAAACAACAGAAGCAAAGGAGAAAAGTAGGGCTTACTATTACTAGTGGAGCCCTCCAATCATTTGCCCGAACTAATTGGTGCACAGGATTTATGTACTTTGGATTTTTGCGATGTTTTCTTCTTAACATAATAGATTTAATGCATGTCATTTCTATAGCGCCCACTCCCCTCTAACTCTAGATGCTTAACATTACCTTCATCACAACACAATGTTGCTTACTATTCGTACAATGATGCATTTTGTTTGTGCAATCACACACACACACACACACATACACAAACACACACACACACACACACACGCACACACACGCACACACACACACAAACACACACACACCCACACAAACACAAACACACACACCCAAACACAAACACACACCAGCTCGCTTACCTGTCCCTTTCTTACAAAAAACACGTGCATCTATTACCTTTTAGAATAACGGGAACAGATGATGAGCAAACACTCATTCTATCACAACACAATATCTGACGATGTGGCCTTCACATAAAGAATTTATGAGAACTATTAATATGATAGATTAGCAATAGATGAATTGTGTCATTTGATAAGGTATGTTTTTAAATGGATTCAACATTTTTCCTCCGACTTTGTATCCCTTAAATGTGTGACAGAGTTCCACATACTCGAAGATGGAGCGAGATTAGAATTTAAGACCTCCCTATCAGTTTTTGACCTCCCTTCCTCGGCGTTCTCATAAGAGACTTATCTCCTGATCTTAAAGATCTTGGTAGCACATATATTTGAGTGAGGTTGCTTAAATACGAGGGACTTTATTGTTAACACGTTTATGGCAAAGGACAACAATTTTGTAAGTACATGTAGGCCTACATGTAATTCTATTTGTTTTTGGGAGCCAGCGGAGTTGTCTTTAGATAGGGGTGACATGGTCGTTCTTCTGATCTTTAGATACGGTTCTCACAACTTGGTTATGAAAGTGCTGCAGTTTCAAGATGGCGATATTCGGGAGGTGTGCCAAAAAAAACCAACACAAAAAAAAAGAAGAGAGAGAGAGAGAGAGAGAGAGAGAGAGAAAGAGAGCGAGAGAGAGAGAGAGAGAGAGAGAGAGAGAGAGAGAGAGAGAGAGAGTAATCCATGCGGGAAAACCCAAATGATGTGCTGACTGATATAATTCCTGTACACTTTTTTTGATGAGCTTTTAATCAAATTAAAACAACCTTTTTTTAGGATCTTCAATTAAATATAAAAGGCACATATGAAACAGGTGTGAAATTATTCATTTCGTTTAGAAGGTTTGATTTCCTGAGGAAGTGAATAAACATACCATGCTTAAAAAGTGACCTTATGGTTCTGGACAGGAGAGACTCATTAAGGTGGTAATTGTCTTCCTCTCTTTTGTAATATTCACCTCTGGTCTCACGCCCCGCTCTATGTAGTAGAGCTTTGAGCTGATACATGTACAAAAACCTCAAAGTGCGGATTTGGAATGACCTGTTTGTGTTAAGTATGGGTTTGGAATTATGCAAAATCCACACATGATACGACACCTTCAAAATGATATATATATTTTTTTGTCTTTTTTTTCTCCCACAAGTACCTTTTTGCTAGTACCTTTTAAATGCTCCATCTAAATACCGTGTGCCGTCCCTTCGAATAATGATCTTCAATGTCTAATAGGGCTACTGGGGCTTTGAAAGGGTACAAAGAGCACGCTCCAAATGACGTGTGTATATATATGAATATAGTTTTTAAAAAATAGTTTTTTCAGATCAAATGTACACATAAGAAGTACAAATGCCACGTAACAAGTTCAAATGCCACATAGAAAGTTTCACGCCACATAAAAAGTTCAAATGTACAATAGTGCACAATTGTGCTTTTAAAATTCAAATGTACAAATAGCAAATCCAAATGTAACACAATAGCAAGTTCAAATGCCACATAGCAAAAGCAAATATCCTCCACAAAGATTATTCAGCCTGAAAAGCATTTTAATGTGCTCAAACTGAGTTGACGACAACCATAAACAGTTTAATTTTAAGGTGAATTGATCACCATTTTAAAAAAATCCCGAGGATGCTCCCGCGGAAAGAATTTCAGACAGGACTGAAGCAACTAGACATCAGTATGCAGCATGGCTGATGCAGAACGTTTTTAGCGGTATGAATTTTCCTTTATTGAGGAAGCTGGTAGCAAGCCGTTGACGAATAGAAACCGATGGAGAGCACGGAGTGGTCAATGCTTTGTTCGAGTAATGGAGGGTCGAAGGGGGTCGAATTGCACGATGCCATAGGGGCCTAATTTGCTGTCAGTGACGAGGGTGGCCTGGTCTTTCACGACTTTCAAGTAGAGGGAATGGCAGCTTTGTTTCAACCCATCCCTCTAAGAAACTGTTCCAACAATCCCCACAACGAAGTATGCTTTGTATGTAACAATGCTCGTGCACAAAAGGCAGGCTTTAAATGGCAACTCATCAATAGATTGGGGAAGAAATATCTACACCCCTACACATCTTTTCTTAACATCTACGAGAAAGTTTGTGAATTTGGAAATGCGATTTGAAACCGTGACTCGGTGAAGCAAAAGACCAAGTGCTCACTCAGCAGACTCACCAACAAAGGATGGTAACACTTGCCCAGTTGATGGGACAAAAAACCCAAACTGTGACTATATTGAAAATGGCAGCAGCCTCCAGATCAATGCAAGCCTATAAGCCACAGCTTTTTGTAGTGCAACAATAAGTAAATAAACTTGGCTTTAGATTTCCCTCAGTTCGTTCTATAACATACCAGCAGTGTGTTGATTTTTATCATAACCATTCGTTTCTGTTTAAACATGCGGGTTTATTTTCGGCTTTTAATTCAATTTAACTATTATTTTCATTACATCTTACATTTTCGTTGCCACAAAACCCAAACCCATTAACTTCCTACCTTGATACACTTCTTATATGTTTAGCCCCCTTTTACTCCAGTTCAAGCATATTTACATTTGAATTTGGTATGTGGCATTTGAATTTGCTATGTGTTACATTTGAGATTTCTATGTTTACATTTGAACTTGCTATTGTTGTATTAGGACTTTTTATGACGTCATTTGTATATTTGGATTTGCTTGGTGTAATTTGGTCTTACTATGCGGCCTTTGAATTTGTTATATATGTATATTTGAACTGAAAAAAACCCCAAACAACTATAGTATGATCTTGAATTGATTGAAAAATACACACACACAAACACACACACACACACACACACACACACGCACACGCGCGCGCGCGCGCACACACACACACACACAAGCGCGCGCCGCACGTTCACAATGTCCATACAAGTCAGTGTACCAGATGTGTCAACTACTTCCGATAAAGTTGGAGCCCTCCTGATTTTTTTTCTAGCCATATGATGAAAGAACTCCATTCGGATTTGCATAAAATTCGATTTTTTTCTTGAATTCTGTTTACCTCAGTTGTACGTACGCAACCAATAGTAAAAAGAAAGTGAAAATACGAGTGTTTATTTGCAATGTGTGACTTTTCGTAAATGACGTCATAATACGCATTACAATATTTTACAGATTTAGATATGTTTATTTTCTAAATTATAAAAAAAATGTTTTGCACATACAGGGTTATTCAAAATTCCCAGTGGCATATAGGAGCCTGTAAGGAGAGAAATGGTCAACACCTGGAGGTTTACACAACCCTCACCTCCCTTATTTTGTTTTTCAATAGTAGTTTTGTATAAAATAGTTCTTCAGTGTACAAATAATGACAATTTGAAATGGAACAATTATGGATGATTTTTAAGAAGTTGTGAAAGTTTTGCGTTTCACTCAATTTTGGTTGAACTTTTTAAAATTTGATATTTCTTGAACATTATAGTTGATTTGTTTCATATTGACAAATGTGGCGTCCCCGTTGCTGAATTATTTCTTCGAAGTTTTGCTGAAATTGGTCCAAAGATAACCGAGTTGTTGCCCTATAAATGGCTCCTCTTTTTTTAGACACCCGGTATTTGCTGTTTACGTTTATTTCTCAAGATCTGTTCCTGACGTAATCTGAATCCTCTGGGGCTCTGGAGATTCGGACCCCCCCCCCCCCTTCCCAAACTCCGATTTTTGGGGAGATTCCTGAGTCTGAGAAAAACTCATGTTTTTGGTCATGGAAAGTTTGGCAGGTCTGGTGCAGTTGTGCGTTTAAAACCATTAATAATATGCTCTTCTCGATTGGTGTCTGTGGTGAAGCGGTCAGGCGCTGCGTTGTCGCATGTAAGAGTTCCAAGGTCAATTCCCGAGTGTGTGTGTGTGTGTGTGTGTGTGTGTGTGTGTGTGTGTGTGTGTGTGTGTGTGTGTGTGTGTGTGTGTGTGTGGAAGGGGGGGGGGTATATTAATTGAACATCTCAGTATTTTTTTTCTGAAACGGCGAATATCTCTCAGCTCGGGTTGTCCACCCTGACAGGCTGGGTCGGAAACCCGCTTCCTAAGCGTTCGAAGTTGTGTTGATGGTGGCGTAGAACACCTGCATTACATTTTGTGTACTCTTCTCGTGTCTTTCAGGAGCGTGTGGAGGATGAGAAGACTGAGGTGTCATGTGGCTGCACGCGCGTGCGGCTGGACGGGGGTCGTGAGCACTTCGAGAGGCGCTGGGGGTACAAAACCCTCGCTGTCTTACGGGAGGACACCCAGGGAGGGGGCGGCAGTCCGCTGCCAGGCGCTCAGGAGGAGGGAAAGGCCGAGGGAGGAAGCACAGAGGAGAAGGAGGAGGTGGTGGTGGTGGAAGTGGTCGTGGAGGATGTGGACGAGGGGGAGAAGGACGCGGCCGCTTCGTCCGACGCTGACAGCGGTGAGTAGAGCTGGAAGGTCGTGATTTCTTTATTTGTGTGTGTGTGTGTGTGTGTGTGTGTGTGTGTGTGTGTGTTTGTTTTCTTTTGTTGTTGTCTTTATTTTAGATAAATGTCGTTTGTTTAATTTGGTTCTTTTCCCTTTTGGTGTTGTCTTCATTTAGGGACGAGGGTCATTACACGATTGGCCGTATAAAGACATTATGCTCCCTTTCATTAAAAACAAACATACAAACAAACAGCAACCCCCACAAATGCAAAAATATCCAAGCTAAACAAAATAAAATTCCCCTCCCTTTAACTTTACTTTTTTTTACTTTTTTCTTCCACTTGTACCGGTGGGTGTCGCGGGGAGACACAGGCGTCTGTCTGCAGCAAGTCGTGTGGCCTGTAGGAGGGACATCCCATGATCTCTAAGGGTGTTTGCCACAGATTCACTCCATCGTCGCCTTGGTCTTCCTCTGGCTCTCCATCCAGAATATTTAGTGTTGTATGCTCTCAGAGCTGGATGGTTTGGGGGCATCCGCGTGAGGTGTCCGAACCACTTGACCTTTTGTTTTTCAATGTGTAGTAGGACTGGTGTTGCTCCCACAGTGTCCCTTATGACTTCATTCTTAATTTTGTCTCTTTTTGTTTTGTTGACCGCTCTTCTTAAGCATTTCATCTCGCATGTGACCAGTTTCCTCTCTAGGGCTTTTGTTAGGGTCCATGTCTGGCACTGATATGTGAGCGTTGGAAGGAAAATGGCGTTGATGAGCTTCGCCTTTGTGCTCATGGAGATATTGGGATGTTTCAGGAGAGGGCCGAGTTGGTAGCTGACTGCGTTGGCTTTCTGGCATCTAGTCTCTATTTCTCGATCTAATTTCCCATTTTCTGTGAAAATGCTGCCCAAGTATTTGAATTCTCTGCTTTGTTTTAGTTGGGATCCATTGATGTTGATATCCACTTTGCCTGGTCTCCTGCTAATTGTCATGACTTCGGTCTTGCTAATACTGATCTTCATGTCATATTTTTCGCAGCTCGCATTTAGTTGGTTCATATGCTCCTGTAGCTGAGTCTTGTTGTCAATCATTGCCAGGTTGTCTGCAAACATGAATTCGTTCGGTGCCTCTGGGTCTGGATTGGCCTCCCCTTAAAAAAATTAAAAACATATGCAACAATAAGATTACCCCCCCCCCAAAAAAAAATAAATTTAAAAAAATGAATAAATAAATAAATAAAAGAACTCAGCCAAAACAACAATAAAGGTCAAAAACAGATCCCAACTCAAAAGACAAACAAACAAACATTTTAAGATCGTCGAGAATCAATGACTTGAAGTGGTGACCTCGACGTCTCTTTCGTGAGACACAGAGGCTTGACACCGTGAATGGCGTCTTGTTGCCATGGTGACGGCGGCGTTGGATATCTCGCCTCTGATTGTCTCCGCTGTTCTCCGGTGTCTCTCGCTTGTCTTCTCCTTGTCCTGACGTTTTCTTAACATTAATTGCTCCGTATCTTGTTCCCACTACGGTGACTCATTCGTAACCCAGCTGCTGGAAGTTGGCCGCAGTGTGGCATGTGTACATGGTTCTGATTGTTTATGTGTGTACTTTTGCTTGGTACTTTAGTAAGCGCGAAACTGCTTTCTCCGCTTAGAACTCTGTTTGACACACATTCATACATTCTATGCACATACTCACGGAATACACTCTCTCACTCTCTCATTCACTCACTCACTCACTCACTCACACACACACACACAAACGCACACACAACACACACACACACACACACAAACACACACACACACACACACACACACGCACACTCGCCCCCTCACCCACCCACAAACAAACACATGCTCACATGCTGGCATATGCACCCCACCCCTCTTTCCTTGCGAAACGTACACATTTTCCTTCAATGAATTCCCAGAGCTAAACTCTGCGCCTCTCAAAATTTTCGTCATCTTCAGCTGTCCATCGGTACCGATGAAGACTATAAAGCAGTATGCTTGATACAGCTTTGCCTGGGCGGTAAACGCAGTGGAAGTAAATTACCCTAGTACAAAATGTACTACTTACAGGGTGATCCAAAATAAAATTTAAAAAAATAAAAACCAACAACCCAACCCCAACCAACAGCAACTGTTCAATTTTTTTCTTCTGAATATCTTGCACAAAATTTGTACTAGAATGTAGTAATTTGGAACAGATAATATTCATTCAAAGGGAATTTGTTTGACATAAAATTCACAAAGAAGAAACTTATTTTCCAAAGCGGAAATGGCTTTTATAAAAACCATCTATAAATTTTTGCAAAACGTACCAATTTAAAACATCTTGTAAAGAAAGTCATTGGTTTTTTTCCCTTTCCTTTTATTTTTAAAATCTAATCTTTCCCTCTTTGTAACCTTTGAACAACATTTGTTTTCTCCTACTGAGTTAAAAAAAATAGGGAGGGGGGGTGAGGTTGCCGAAATATCATTTGTGGAGTTAATATAACGTGAAAGGTTTATATGGGCTTTGCCGAGGAACCAAATGTCAGAGAAGAAATGTTCACGCTTTTCAAGACGATCGAGCTATCATGAACACATTGCTATCCTCTGATAGCTTCGCGAATGTGAAAATGAAACAGTCGTAGATAAAGATTTTCCTTGAGAATGGGGACCGTTGAGAAATAGGAACGTCTTTGCTGCAGATATCGTCTACGTTCAGACGTTTCCTGGGGCTCATCTACTGAATAGTGAATTCTGCACCCTGGTGACGTTTAAAGGGGTGCAAACGGTGTGTGTTTGACCTGAAGTGGTTGTTTTGTCTAGGGTATTTTAGTTCTGATTCTCTACTGGCCCTAACTGATAAAATATTTTTACCTTTGACATCAAAGAAGGCATAAAGGGCAATTTAACATTGTCTCCGTTCCTTGTGCGAGTTGGTGGTGAGAAAATGTTCAATACAAAAAGCTCTCTGCTCTCTACTACTCTGTAGTAACACCTCCAAATCTTCGGTTCTTATATGACCTTTATGTGTTGCAAGTGCCTCAAAACTCTTATTAAAACTGAACTAAGACTCCTTTTCTGTGTGTGTTACTTTTCAGTAAAACTTCTAATCTTCTGCCCTTATATAACCCAATTTTGAGGTGCAAGTGTTGTAAAACACGTACGAAACTAAAAGAGAAAATTAATACGTTTAGAATTAAGGAAAATATAAGGGTTAAATATAGACATGTTGGTGCTACTTCATATACCTTGGTGCGTGTAAGTGCTGCATGTATTTTTAAACTGTTATAATTAATATGTCTTTTGAAGCCCATTTAGCATTGTAACCTATGGGTATGCGCTATGTAAATGATATGTATTATTATTATTATTATTATAGTTTTTTTGAGGTTCAAATATACACATAACGAATTCAAAGACCGCATAGAAAGACCAAATTACACCAAGCAAATCCAAATATACAAATGACGTCATAAAAAGTCCTAATACAACAATAGCAAGTTCAAATGTAAACATAGAAATCTCAAATGTAACACATAGCAAATTCAAAGGCCACATAGCAAGTTCAAATGTAAATATGCTTGAACTAGAGTAAAAGGAGGCTACGTGGGTGGTTGGCGGGTGCTCTGGAGTGGTTTGCTCCTTCTTTCCTATCTAACATCTATCATCCTGATGTCTCCTCCTTTTTTGTCGGCACTTATATGACCTTAATGTGTTGCGAGTGCCGTAAAACTCTTACTAAAACGAAAAAGGAGGTTAAAAGTGTAAGAGGAGTATCAAGGTAAGAAGTAAAAGGTTTGGGGGTTTTTTGGCCACGAAAAAGTTCGACGTAAGCCGTGTGGTGCCACAAGGAAGGAATCATGGGAAACGAAACTAATAGTTAAACTATTTTTAAAACCAAAATAAACCCACATGTTTGTTATATAAAACAGAAACGAATGGTTATGATACAAATCAACAAACTGCTGGTATATTATAGAACTGAGTGAGTGGAATCTAAAGCCAAGTTTACTTTTATTTACTTTTTGTTGCACTGCAAAACGCTGTGGCTTATAGGCTTGCATTGATCTGAAGGCTGCTGTCATTTTCACTATAGTCACAGCTTGTGTTTTTTGCTCCATCATCTGGGCAATGTGACCATCCTTTGTTGGTGAGTCAGCTGAGTGAGCATTTGGTCTATTGCTTCACCAAGCCACGGTCGTTGTGGGGATTGTTGGAAAAGTTTCTTAGAGGGATGGGTTGAAACAAAGCTGCCATTCCCTCTACTTGAAAGTCGTGAAAGACCAGGCCACCCTTGGCACTGACAGCAAATTAGGCCCATGTGGCATTGTGCGGTTCAGTCCCCTTCGACCCTGCATTACTCGAACAAAGCATTGCACCCTTCGTTAACAGCTTGATACCAACCTCATCGATGAAGGCAAATTCATACCACTAAATGTTCTGCATCAGCCATGCTGCATATTGATGTCTAGTTGCTTCAGTCCTATCTGAATTTCTTTCCGCGGGAGCATCCTCGGGATTTTTAAATGGTGATCAATTCACCTTAAAATTAAACTTCTTATGGTTGTCCCAAGGACGTGCACAGTCGGATTCCTGACTTGGCTAGCGAAGGCCATCGAGTTAAACACTCCGGATATTCCCATACTGACTCAGTGCCTTATCTTTAGCTTTGACTCGTTCGTAGGAATCGGGGACTATTTATCTCCTTTGAAGTATAATGAATCCTATCTGTAAAATTCGTTGATCTTAATAAAAATGATGCAGAAATGAATCAGATATTGAAAGGTGTCAATATTTTTATTTTTGATTAAGATTCCAAGCAAAGAAATGTAAGCATAATTATGGACACCATTTATCCGCGTAAGCGCATCCTTCCGGAAAGAAGTGCAGTGATCAATGTATACGATTCAATGTCAAATGTTGTTCCTCTCCTCATGTTTCTCGGAGAGTTTTTGTTAATTCTGTGGATTATTGTGAATTAATCGGCCCGTCTATGCGCAAGGATAGTTTGATTTCACCATGCCGAATAAATGTGTGGTTGTAAACTGCAAGGTAATTAGAATAAAGACAATAAATGTCGAGTGTTCAAGGTACCAAAAGAAGGACTTGAGGGACAAAGATGGCTTTCTGTTTTACCCCCTCGTGAAAACTTATCTGTGAAAGGCATTGGCCATCAGATTATCCTGTGATTAAATTACCTGGAGGATACACTCGACCAGTAGATCCGCCGAGTTTATTTGATGTTCCCTCGTCTTGCCTATCAACGGCAAAACCACCCCCTCGTCCATCCAAACAAACAGATCAGCAACTCCGTCATTTCAGGAAAAAAGGCAAAATCTGTAGCCTTTCAGAATTTTCTCCAGAAAAGGAACTCCACAAGAAATATGACAATTTAATTCTTTCAAGAACAGAGGACAGATTTGTTTGCCTGTTTATGACTGAGCATTGTGAAGAGTGTTTTATCAGTAGTTGTTGAGAATAAACCAACATTGTGCTCCCCTCTTACACTCACCGCATTCTAGAAAGGATCCAGAGTTCCCTTGGGAAAAATATTAAATCCAAATAACGGATTGAATTCCTACACCCAATTTTTTGAGTGTGTGCACGTCGCCCTAAACTATAAAGTTCCTTTGGATGTTGTGCTTGAGAGAGTTGTGGAAGTATTGGAACAATCGTGTTGCACAGAACTTGAAGACCCAAAGGTAAGATCCTAGTATACTGGACCAGTAGTGTAGGATTAAGTTTTAAAAAATAATATAAAGTAATGTCGATCCTTGCTTTGCAGTACATATAATCCAGTGGTTTATAAAAAAAAGGATTATTTTTTTCATTTTCCTACCGATAAAATCTCGTACCTAGACAGTTGATGTTTACAATTGGTAAATCTAGATCTAGATCTAATCAACAAATTTTGAAGGACTAGAGTAAACTAAGGTAAAGTTAAGATCTTGATTTCTTGTAATTTTTGTAATTGCCTAGTGGTCCAGTAAACTAGAAGCTTTCTATTATTTTGTTCTTTTATTCAGGAAAAGAAAAGGGAAAGAAAGCTAGACTTATAACTCATCAGCTGAAACTGTTGACTCACAAACAATTTTCTGTAAGTGATTGCTGTTTCGCTATCGAATCGTTTCCCCGCTGCAGTTATGAACAACTAAGAGACACTTTGGTCTAGCCAAGTACAAGAAAAATAAAGTCTCTGTTGTTTCCTCCTTAGAGATTGAAAGTGTTTTTTAAAAAAACATTTCAAAAACTTAAAACACCTCAACAAAAGAATGTGTTTTTATTGATCGACGAGGTAAAGATCCGACCCACTGTAGCTTTCTCTGGTGGTGTCCTCAGCGGCATGGCCAAAAATGAACCGGATTCTAGAGCGACATCCATGTTATGTATCATGGTCAAATGCTTGCATGGTGGACCTAGCATTATGATGTCAGTGATACCAGTACATAAACTTACAGCATCATTTCAATTCGAGGCTGTGAAGAAGGCTACGGCTCTAGTAGAAAAGACAGGAGGCATTGTGAACCCCCCCATATGTCTACGTATGAACTGACTAGGATTGGACTTTCCTTTGTAAAGAAAGCAAAAAATAGAGTTTGTTGTCGTCAGAGACTTGTTGGAATTCTATCAACCAAGGGGGAATTTAACGACTTCGACATCGTTCAGTCCAAGAAACTGCTCCGTCATCTCGCAAATGTCTTACTCCGCGGTCTGCACAATCTAGAGAAGGATCACCAAAAGAATGCAGTCCTGCTACAGACATCCATCAAGAAGGCACGTAAGGCGGATTCACTTGATGAGTAAGCCTAATTCTTGTTGCTGTATTTGTAAACATTTTTTAAATGCTTTTCAGACTAATATTTCTGCTTGACATAACAAAAATAAAGAAATAACATGTATTACTATGCTACAATATTGCGTTCAACAACATTACAACAGGTTTTAGCTTTCTCACACTCAATATGAAATGTATCTTGTGCCTAGTGATAAGTTGGACATGTTTATATGATGGCCTTCGCTAGCCAAGTCAGGAATCCGACGGTGCACGTCCTTGAGTATAGTAGTCCTTGGGTTGTCCTCAACTCAGTTTGAGCACATGTATGTTTGCTTTTGCTATGTGGCATTTGAACTTGCTAGTGTATTACATTTGGATTTGCTATTTGTACATTTGAAGTTGTTACGCACAGTCGTGCACTAAAATTTCCTGTTCAACATTTGAACTTTCCATGTGGCGTGAAACTTTCTATGTGGCATTTGAACTTTGCTATGTGGCATTTGAATTTCCTATGTGTACATTTGATCTGGAAAAAACGATATTATTATTATTATAATTATTATTATTATTATTATTATTATTATTATTATTATTATTATTATTGTTATTGTTATTGTTGTTATTATTATTAAGGGTGTGCCTTACTGTTTACAGGTGTGATAAGGTAGGGAATTTTCGAATATATTTTCATTTTGCCTTGGTGGTGGCCTTACGGCCTATACTTTTCTAGGATGTTCAACTGCGATGGGATCTTTCAACTTGCTCAATTTGCACACGGGGCCTTCCGCGAGATTTTTTGCGCGTGGTCCTGAAGACTAGGTGCTCGATCTCACCTGCTTAAGATTAGGGTTCTGGATAAAGCGGCGATGTAGTTAGTCATTGAGTGTTTTTTAAGGGGGGGAGGGGGGGGGGTAAAGAAGGTGACTTTATGGCTTTTTTTCTTAACTGAGAAAGAACAAAGATTAAACGGAGAACAGTGCGCCACTGATAGGTCCCACTTCTTTACTTTTTCTCCGGGTTTTTTCTGCCTGTCTTACTTTTTCTCTCAACAGTCATCATCATCAATGCCTTTCACCCCTAGCAGGGTATATGCCACGTACAAGCTCCTCCCGTTTATTTCTGTCCTGGGCCCTCCTTCCTAGCTCGTTCCTTGTGAGCTTCATCTCTCTCATGTCCCTTTCCTCACATCTTCTCCATATTTATTGTAGCCTACCCCTGCCTCGTGTTCCTTGTGGGTTCCGCGGCAGCGACTGTCTAGTGATGTTTTCGCTGGGCTTCCTGAAGGTGTGTCCCATCCATCGCCACTTACTGTAAATGGCCTTTATTGTGTCGATGTGCTTCTCTTTACTCAAACAAATAAATAAATAATAAACGAAAAAGAGGAAGAAGGGAGCAGGAATAAAAGGGAAAAAGAAGTAGCAAGAGAAAAAGAACAAGAGACATTTGGACATGTTGGCGTGGGCCGGGTTCGAATCCGCCACCCTTATCATGCCAGGCGAGCACCGTCCGGGGTCACCTTTCCATCTCGAAATAATCCATTGTCGAACTCTGACAGTATCAGGCCTCGGCCCTCGACGTCTCCCTGACCATATGTCCTTTGACGAATCTCCTACTAGTGGATGTGTGTGTGTGTGTGTGTGTGTGTGCGCGCGCGTGTGTGTGTGTGTGTGTGTGTGTGTGTGTGTGTGTGTG